>NW_010333624.1:34896-50358 GCF_000700745.2 Antrostomus carolinensis
AGCCCAGGAGATGGTATGAGTCAGAAACAAGTAGGAAAGCAACAGACCTCTGATTCTGCTGTTGGCACCCAAATCTCAATTCTCCAATACCCACAAGCTTGTAGAGAAATTCCTGAAGTTAAAATTTGGTCCAAAGAATAAAACTAAAACTCAGAACAGAATTTCCAAGAGTTAAGATGGGGCTCAGATTCAGCAGCTTGGTTTGGGCTCAGCATGCGACAGCACAGTAGAAAGAACAGCATGTGCTTCACCCCACTTTGGATGATCTCAACCACCTTCTAAAGCTCTAAGGAAATTGTCACAGTGATGGATCAAATCAGGGAGCCAAGGGGTAGCTCTCAGACTAAACTCAGCTCACAGCACAGCTTTCTTCCTTCCTTGAAAATGCTTAACATGCCATTAGTCAGCATACGCTCGTGGGCAGACTACACCAACTGGAGAGAGTTTGCTGTGGCAGTGTGGCAGACTAACATAAAGCCTATGAAATCAAATATGGCCATGTTTACACTGTCCCTAGGTCCCAAAGCCACCCAGTTGCCGCAGCACAGTGCCAGGGAGGCAACGAGTGTGCCAGAGCCAGCTGGAGCACCTGGTAATCAGTAGCCGTGAGGAGCAGAGAGCATGGATACGTGGGCAGGCCAGGCACTGGGCTTGGCAACACCAGCGCTGAGCCGAGCTACCTCCCGCAGAGGCGGCCGTGTGCTGCGAGTCAGGCTTGCCAGCATGCCTGGAGAGCTGAGCAGGTCAGATGCTGTATCACATGAAGATTAAGACTTAAGCTAGTGAAATGTTCATCTCTGCTTCCCCTACTTTCTTTTCAACAATATATTTTGTCCTCCTCTGCCTCTGCACCACAGTTATTTTTTCTCCTTTTACTGCCCCTGCCTAAACACAGCACCACAGAGTCACAGAATCACTAAGGCTGGAAAAGACCTCTAAGATCACCCAGTCCAACTGTCAACTCATCACCATCATGCCCACTAAACCATATCCCTGAGTGCTACATCTACATGTTTCTTGAACACCTCCAGGGATGGTGACTCCACCACTTCCCTGGGCAGCCTGTTCCAATGTCTGACCACTCTTTCAGAGAAGAAATTTTTCCTAATAACCAACCTGAACCTCCCCTGGTGTAACTTGCAGCCATTGCCTGGGAGAAAAGACCAATCCCCATCTCCCATATGTTCCTTATTCATCGTCTCACCACAGCTCCTCATCAAGTTATGCACCAAGGTAACATGTCAGGGCTTGTGCAGATCAAGCTCTTCCAAGAAAGCTTTCTAATACAGGAGTTAGAAGGACTTCCTCCCCGTCTCCAAGCATTATGAGGACCATAGCAACCCACATAATCCAGGCTAAAAGAAAGAAATCTACTGCATAGTTATCCTCTTCTGTAGACCTTGACACCAAACACTTGGCTGGAGACAAGGCTGGTTACTGTCCACAGCAATGCTGAGCATCTCTGAATCTCCCCACTGGGCTGTAAAGATTAGTACCTCAGCCTGTAAGATAGAGAGCTGGGAGATCTCTCCTGTGCAGCAAATGTAGAGTTCAACTCTAAACAGATTTTCCATAATTCAAATTACCCTTCTAGCACTTCCACCAGTGACAGGGCAGTGGGCAAAACAAATATTTTGCTAAGCATCTGTCTCCAGTTTTGTAGACTAATTCAGTGTTTTTAAAAAGAAATTTCAGATCATGAAATAAAATAAAATTTTCAGAACTGCTAGCTATACACTATCAGCAAAAGACTGAGAGGTCTTACAACACCATAGACATATCTATATAACTTATTTTTTTTCAATTCAGAATGAAGATTGGAAAAGGAAAGAAAGAAAGCTCTGATGGATTTGTCTCCGGCAGTCAAAGAATACAATTTCACAAGTCAAGCATTCTAGTAACTCTGTTCTTCTTTCACACGAAATGATGAGGGACTGTTACCAGCTGAACAACAATATGTCTCCACATTTTATTATTTTGAATTTTATTTTTGATGGATTTTACCAGAACCAATATTATTCTTGCCAGCTTTAAAGGTGCCAAGGACAGACTGTTGAACAGAGACAGCATTTTCTTTTTCAGACACTATAGTTATAGTTCAGCATCTAATTTCCCCACTTTCCTACACCTTTTCTTCTGTACAGACTTTTGTTTCTGAATAGATATGAACAGGGGCAATTTGGGAATACACTTTCTACAAGTTAATTTCATGGCACTTAGCAGCCAAAGTAACTTAAATGTAAGCTTATTATTATAAGCGGTTTCAAGCACTTGTCATCCTGGTGACTTTTTCTCCATGGCCTGAAACTACATCCTATATAGAACTGGAGGGGGATGTGCAAAGTTTTATTTAAATTTTGCATTTGAACAAGTATCTTTTCTTAACTAAATTAGGACCACTTTATTATCACTTCTCAGCCTTGACATACCATACAAGGGCTTCTCTAAAGCAAGGGAAAAATTACCCTCTAAAACCAGTTGCCCACCTTGTACTTTTTAATAGTCAAGTTTGAATATCAGCTACTATGAGATTACAACATGCCACTTCCCACACATATGTCATGTCTCCAGGCTACATGAAAGGTCACTTGATCCCACCCTAAGATGCTGATAAGATGTTTTCCTACTCCCAATTTCTCTGAAGCACAGCCTGAGACTGAGAGTTTGAGTGAAAACAACTCATGCACATACTCAGAGGCTTCAACAGAAACTCCAACTCCTGCTTTGCTGGCAGCAAAACCACATCCTGGCTATTTCCAGAAAATAGCAAGCAGCACACAAGTTGGAATAGAGCCACTCCTTGGCACAGAGGTATCCTGCTTGGGCCCCTCATGTTCCCTCTGCTACGCATATTCCAGAAAGCCTTCTAGGTTAATGCATTTTTTCTTCTACTAACAGCCTATGACTTTAGCTCTCCAACTGCTCTGTTCAACCCTTGGTTATCCTAGAGCCTGAAAACCTGGGCTATTCTGAGGTTGCCTTAGTATTTTAGTTTTAAGGATCACATTCAAAAGGACTGATGGCCAAAAGGCTGAATCAGCTTTATCAATGCTGAAATGTATCTTAATTTGAGACCTTTCTTGAAAGGTAACTTGAAGTAACAGAACAAGGATATAACAATGAACGTAACAGTTAATTTTAGTTTTAAGAATAAAAATATCTCCTTGTCTGCTTCAGCATTTTAGATACCTTCTAACATTTTAATTGGGGTTAAGGAAATCGCAGTTTAAGTGGCTTCATCTCCTTCAAACTAACACCTAACATCCCCCTCTTTGGGGGAAGGGAGAAAACCCCAGTTTTGTTATCCTCTTTTTTTTGAGAATTTGTTTCCCACTCATATGACAAGTTTTCTGTTTGAACCTGCCTTTCCCTCATCCTTCCTCCTCATTAACTACATACTAAAGCAGACTTTTAATTTGTATGTTCCAGGTTTAGGAACAAATTATTTGTTACAGTCTTATGAAGACACAGAGTGAATCTTTCATATCATACCACAAAAAATATTTTAGCACAGTCCTTGCAGTAGATGCACAACAGCTTTCTCTCAGCAAGCATCATATAAAGTTGAAAAAAGGAACAGAGTTTTAAATTATTCTGGCCCAAAGGCTTGCCTAGTTTTATGGGGGATCCCACCATCTGGTCAGAATCTGTGTGGATGTATTTGCTCTAGCCTTTTAAGGGGGGAGCTGAGGTTAACCAACTGATGAAGTATTTACCTAACCTATACCAGGAGGTTTGTATCCCTGACTAAATCCAGGTGAAGACAGTTATACCAATAGGAAGACTCCCAGTATTCCCCTTCCTCCCCCTCAAAAAAAAAAAAAAAACCCACAAAAAGTAAAAAATCTATATAGCACAAATATCTAAGCTAACTAGGGCTGCTGTCACTCTACTCTGGATATATGCCAGTGTGAGGGCAGGCAAGACAGAGGGTCTTTCATGTTTGGAAGCAGCAGAAAATAAAGATAGACTGTAACCCAGGAACGGTTGTTTGCTGTCCCAAAAGTCAGGCATTAAAGCGCTGACAGATTTCAAAGATACCCAGCTCTTAATAGTCCCTGTATCATTACTACCCAGTAGGCAAGCATTCATGGGTTACAATGGAAAGCTGTTGATTGCTGCTTGTGATCAGCAGCCTGCCACCTCTTTCACAGCATGGCTCCACCTTCTTTTTCCAGAAAGAAGGGAAAGGAAACTGAAACAGCCTTTAGTTTCTGTCAGCTGCACTTTGAAAGGCGGGGGGGAAAAAAAAGGGAAGCTAAGCAAACCCAGCACATCATAATAATAGCATTATATGCACTGTTACTAACAGCTCAGAAAAAGCACATTTGGGGAAAAAGACTGTAAACAATTTGCTTAATATATGTATTAAGCACATGTGCATAAAATACACACACACTACTGTCAGTTTCTATTCTGTGTTATACCTGTGAGCTAGAGCTTATACAAGCTATCTAAGTGTCACTGGAAAACCAGAGATGGAGTGAACATCAATCCCAATCAAGCCTAAAATTAAATTGAGGGCTGAAGCTTTGGCTTTATTTTTGTCAGCAAGAAGTTGTTGGAAGCTGTTCTGTCTCCTGGATTGTGTTCAGATCAGTGCTGGAACACAGCCTGCATCCATCTCTTAAACCAAATGAAGTATTTTTAGACTTTCCAGGATGAAATATTAGGAGACAGAGAACAGGGAGCTAGAATCGGATCTGAAATTTCACTTTGAAAAAAGATGCCAAGAAGCCAACACTACGTATGGCGATATCAAACGCTCAGAACTGGCCACTGCTATTGCACAAAGTGTAAGCCATGCTATCACAAAGCCTGCCAGAACAACTCAGGTTCCATATAGGAAGCTTTGTTTGTAGGTAGGCTTCAGGCTGACCACAGCTGGCTCCGAGAGGATGAGGACAGCCTGCTTGTGTGCCCAGCCCCATGCACAAGCTCCCTATAAAGTATTTCCACCTTTGAAGGTGCAAACCTTGAGTAAGGTGGAGAACAGGCACCTGATACATATGACACCATCTCAGTCAGGCTCTTTGTTACTTACTACTGCTCTTGTTGTTGGTAGACTGACACTTGACCGCTTTGCTCCTTTTCAGATGTTGTCGGCTTCTGTGGGTTTTCAGCCTCCTCTGTTTTATTTTTGCCATCCCAGGGGTAACTCTGAGAGGAAAATGGGGTACTGGAGGCAGCAGCTCCCCTGTACCTGCTGTCTTCCTTCCATCCTCCAAGCCCAGACATAGCACGGGGGGTACCTTGCCTTGTCAGGGAGGAGTATTGCAGATAAGGCTAAGGAAAGACTCAAAACTTCGAGTTCTAGCAATTTAGTTTCAATTCCCTGTAAGGCCCGCCCCTGGCTAGACTCTCAGCTGTAAAACATGCAAATCCACGCACTGTTTTCTGAGTCATCCTCCAGCTGAAGGTCAGATCGTCATCTCACCCACAGCACCCAAGCAGCCTGGAGTCATGGGGTGACAGCAAATACGAATAAAGCAGTCAACAGCAGTTAGTGCAGTCTTGGAGCAGACTGCTTTGGCATAAGCACAGTGAGGTCTGTCTGAAAGCCATATTTATGATAAATTTTTTACCCCAGCACTTCAAATTTTCCTATGAGAGAAGGGAATAACTCTGGGGGGTTTGCTGGTTTCTGTTTTGCAGGAGTGTATAAGGAAAGATGAAAGTGAAACTAAAAACTAATGTGCAGATATAGTCCTAAGGCAACGGTCCTGCACAACTCCAATTCTGCATTTCAGTTCTGCTCATCTGCTTTATTTTGACTTTTCTGATTCTACCTGATGAACAGACGACACGTACAAGACCTGAAGTGAAAACACCGATACCTTCGGTGAACATATCTGACCAGTGGCACTGTATCTATCAGATAAGGTACGGTGGTGTCTGCAGGGCTGGGGAAAACTAGCAACCTTCTTAGTATCACTAGTAAAATAAAGATGTTTGGCAGCTCCTAACCCAATAAAAAAAGAACTAGTAATGCTATGCAAGCTTTATGCAAGCAGAGATAGGGAAATTCAGCTCCACACACGCAGATTCTGTCACTTTTTGTCCTCAGCTGCTCAAGGTGCACTAAAACCACATTGCTGAGGGGATGCTTCTGTGGCCAGGTTTCCTGACTCTCCACACTGTCTAGGTCTTACAGCACACCTCACATATGCTGGGAAAGCATCAAGATAAAATGCCACGTGGAGAGCCATAGGCTGCCTGGTATTTGTGATGCTCTTTGGGGTGCTGTATGGGACCCCTTCACCAGCAGCACACCTCCCAGCGCTGCTACATCCAGCAGCACATATCTCCTAGGGCTGCATGATGAAGGCAGCATCAATGGTCTCTCCCTCCTGATGTCCTTCCTAACATGCTCTGCAGCTGAGATGATCTTCATTTGTACACGAATCATTCTGCAGAGACTGTGGAGAGCAATGGCTGTGTGTTGCAAAGGGACGAGCTGGTGTATAGTCCCTTGCACCCCTCCCAGAGCTGTCTCACTTCTGGGCCATGATGGGTTTAGCCTGGTCTATGAACAGGCAGAAACACTGTGAGAGAGTCCAGTATGGTCACTCCTTGGAGACAGATAGCAAAAGCCACCCAGAGGCCCCTTCCCTACCTTCTGCCAAACCCTGATCTCTCTAATCCCAACCTCTCTGGAGATAATGATGCAACATGCATTGAGACATATGCAGAAGCCATCCCAGGTTGGCAGCAGTCTGTCTTTTTTGTTTCTTAGGAGAAGAATTGGTCTGTGGGATGTTTTCTAGGGAGCTGGCTCAGCTGAAGGGGGATGGATGCCAATTGTGTTTTAGCTGCCTGTGCCATTAATCATAGCACTTACTCACAAAGCCCCTGTCTTGGTTTGGCAACTGCCCAGGATGCCAGAGCAGGCTACAGCCCTCTTTGCCCCATGTCGTTCAAAGCCACAAGCTGTAGGCAAAGAAATACATCTAGTCTGTAACACATTGCTGCACCATAGCTCCAAGGCAGCTCTTGATGTTGCCAACAGCCCACATAGGCAGTATCTTGTTTCCAAGTGCTCCAGGTTGGTCTGGGGAAGAGTATCTCCTCTGCCTGATGTTGTCAGAAACTTCTAAAAGAGCAAAAGGCCTCACAGCCCTGGAGTGGATACAGGGGTTTATTCTTTACCTCTGGTCTCTATGGAGAACATGGACATTTTGTCCTGAATACTGATCAAAAAAGAGGAATGTAAAATGAACCCAAACACTAGAAGGTCAATCATGTACATCACTTCAATGCTAGTTTATTTCTTTGCTCTGTTTTGGACAATCCAAACTAACTCCCTCCAGGACAACATCCAGGCCTGGCTTTGAGCGTGGTTCATGCCAGATGTGACCTCTAGAAAGTCAATATGGATACAACTGCACCAGGTTTAGTTTCCTGCACACTAAACAGCCTTCCAACAGTGTCCCAGCAATCTGCATCTCAAGCACATCCAATGTAACTCTGTGTCATACTGCATAGAACGTCATTCATCAGCCCTTTAGCTTCATGCTACTAAAATGCAACTTTTGATGGGCTGCAACACATCCTTCATGCTGCTTCAGACACATTGAGCTCAAATATCCCCTAAAATAACAGTTAAGTATTAGGGTGACAGCAATGCCACCTGGGGCTCTCAGGACACTTGGAGCTCAAGTGCTATGTAGTAAGGACATGCATATTGCCTCCAGAAGGCTCCTCCTAGCCCCTCGGGCTCCTCCTAGCCTAGTGGGGGCTAGCCTTAGACAGCACAGATACAAGCAAGTCTGTGCTAGCTGGATTTAGGACAAAGGATCAGTTTCTGGCCCCATTTTATTTCACACTGTAGATGCTAAATAGATGCTAAAGAGTCTGTGCTTCCTAAGTATCAGAATGCCAGTGTATTCAGCCTCCTGAAACATGCAAAAGCCCAACAATTCTAAATGCTTCTCAAGACCTCTGTAAGAATTTTAACTCAGTACTTATATTTTTCTAGACCCACCAAATATTGGCTGCCTATTCTATCTGATGGTTTGTGCAGTTGTCTTACATCCATCCCTAACTGGGTCCGATGCTGTGCTGCATTGGCTCCTGCTAGCAGGCAAAGCAAACATAGAGCTGGTGGCTCCCTCCCTCCCCACTAGTGGGACAGGGGAGAAAACAGGAAAAGGAGTGAGAGAATTTATCTGTCAAAATAAAGCTTTTTTGTCTGTAAAGCTCTGTTGACTCTAGCTAGTATCAACTTTTTTTAATTATGTGAGAGGAAAATCCTTGATAGAAAATGATTTTTCTTTTACATTAAGAAAATACTTCAATGGACAGGTAAAATATTAAGAATCATTATATGCCCTCCCCGACCTGTGTTTTTTTACAATACAATACAATTACAATAATATAACAAAATAACTTCTGCAAAGGAACGTTCTATATTGAACCTTTATTTCCAACTCAGCAGCACCACAAACTATACCAAAAATGAGAGATACCAGAGATCTTTTCTCACCACAAAGGATACTCAGAATGTTGGTCAGCCACCTCATCCTTTCTTTGGGAATGTCAGATCAGATAAAGCTCTTCTACAAAATAAGTCACAGAATCACAGAATGGTTGAGGTTGGAAGGGACCTCTGAAGGTCATCTAGTCCAACCACCCTGCTCAAGCAGGGACTCCTAGAGCACATGAACCAGGATTTTGTCCAGTCAGTTTTTTAATATCTCCAGAGAGGGAGATTCCACAACCTCTCTGGGCAAAACAGTATTAAAAAAAAAAAAAAAAGTATTTTAAACAATGCCATGTCCCCTTCCTCTCCTTCCCTGAAAACATCTGTTCATTCTTCATTATTTCACTGTTGGTTTATGGATTTTAAGGTTTTGAATTTTTAATTTTTTTCCATAACCACAGACACTTTTCATTAAAAGCTAAGACTTTCTTTTAATCCAAGGAGACTAGAAGCCTTAAGCCTAAAGAAAAGCATCAAGCTACAAGAGACTTTTGAGAAAGACAGCCAGGACAGGCTAGATTTCCTAGAGCCCACTCTCTGTTTTTCCCAGGAGCCAGCAAATGGTGTCAGAAGACCCTGACTGCTGGAGAACTGCTTTTTCCTTTGCCGTCAGCTAAAATGCTTAGTCCTACAGCTGAGTATGATGCTCAAGGGCTCACATACATAGTTTTTTCCCTGGATATTTTGCCGAAGTAGGTAAGACACACAGCTCAATACACTACAGAGCACACATGTAATTGATCATTGGGAACATCTATCATTGGGAACATCTCCCTATGTTTTAGGGCAATGACAACAGAGAGAAAATACACCTAGAAGCTCATCTATTATTAGCACTGCATACTCTGTTTTTATACCTTGCTAGCAAATTTAAAATTGGTTTTTAAAGATGCATTTTACTTTATCAAGGTTTTTCTGGCTGAGTAGTCTAGCTTGCTGTACAATTAGTTGTGAATGGAAGACTTTAAACTGTACAACACAGTAATGTTCAGCTCTACTTTTAAAACACTTGATCTGAAACATGCTTATGGCAAGCAAAATAATTGAGCTAACCATAGACCAAAGCCAAAACCAAAACTGTAGTATCGCTTTTAGTTTTGTGCACTTCACATTAAATGTTTTGTTAGGAGCAAGACTGCTCTGTTGTGAGGACAGTGCGTTCTGCAGGGTTGATAGCACTAATTGTTACAGTTCAGGATGCTGAAGAAAATAAATTTCCCTGCTCCCCAGAGAGGTAGCCCCAGAAGGAGGGTGAAATGTCAACATTTGGCCAAGATTTATTCTTGTTTAGATTTAGGACTGGAATTTGTCAGGCTCAGCAGAAAGAATGCCATTAGCTTTGACAAGTGCGTGTGTGTGTCTGTGTTGGGTAATCTATTTAGGAGATGTAAAATGCCGCACACACTTCCCATTTTATTGCAAAAAGCTGAAATTGACGGTACCTGTCAACAACTATCATCTACCACTCTCTGAAATAAAATTGACCTTTGCTTTCTCTGCAGTATCCTTCCTTTAGCTAATACTTCAGTAAAAGAAAGTGGAGATTGAAAATATAATTGACCTGCTGTCCAGAACTTGCTATATTGAGGTCCTGAAGTAGTGCCTGAAAATTATTGCTACATTTTAGTAGTATTCTTATGTCTGGAGAGTGCTATGAATATATATATATTGCTATACTGTGGGACAGGATTTGGATGGTCTCAGCAAAACTCCTAGCACTGCTAAATTTTCATAAGGGCTACTAATGACAAGACAAGGGGAAATGGGTTTAAACTGAAAGAGGGCAGGTTTAGATTAGATATTAGGAAGAAGTTCTTTACTGTAAGGGTGGTCAGACACTGGAACAGGTTGCCCAAAGAAGTTGTTGATGCCCCCTCCCTGGAAGTGTTTAAGACCAGGCTGGATGAGGCTTTGAGCAACCTGATCTAGTGGAGGGTGTCCCTCCTGAAGGCGGGGGGATTGGAACTAGATGATCTTTGAGGTCACTTCCAATCCAAACCATTCTATGATTCTATGATTCTATGATAAATTAATTGAGGGAGATGTGCTTGGTGGTGCTGGAGGGGGTGAGTCTGGAGACCATGAAGGTGGGGAAGACGTTCGAGCTCCTCAACTGTGACAAGCAAAAGCCATTTATTACAGTTACTTACATATATTTATACTTATCAGAAGACAGCGCGCTTTAAACTGATTGGTGTTTTTAACATTGTGTTACAGGCTCATTGGTCTACATTTCACACTGGGCACACACAGATTGGTCAGTATCAAAAATCCCCCTTTAAACATCTAGCTCCCCTTACTACATCAGTCCCCACTACACAAGAACAATAGTTCCCCTTCAACAGGATGGCTGCGTAGCCTCACAATCCTGATATGGACAGAAGGTCAGCGCAACCTACTCCTTCTCAAGTTCTTATCTTATCCTTCCCAAGGCCTGTAGCCGACAAGTTCCAGCACATCTCCCTCAATTAATTTATCATAGAATCATAGAATCATAGAATGGTTTGGATTGGAAGTGACCTCAAAGATCATCTAGTTCCAATCCCCCCGCCTTCAGGAGGGACACCCTCCACTAGATCAGGTTGCTCAAAGCCTCATCCAGCCTGGTCTTAAACACTTCCAGGGAGGGGGCATCAACAACTTCTTTGGGCAACCTGTTCCAGTGTCTGACCACCCTCACACTAAAGAACTTCTTCCTAATATCTAATCTAAACCTCCCCTCTTTCAGTTTGCGGCGAGGCGACGGTGAGGGGCAGGCGAGAAGGTCTCAGTTGCTCGTTCCAGTAGTGATGCGGCGTGGCGAGGTGCGGTGCGGTGCGGTCAGGTGGTTGTCCTCTGTCTCTCTCCTGTCTCTCTGCCGCCAACAGCTTGCCCCTCTTGCCCGTGCCGGTCCTCCTTAAATACCCCTTCGAGGGCTGTAGTTCCATAGCAATGGCACGTCTCTTCATGCCCCCCCAGCACTTGGGCAGGGACATGTCCAGGAAGAACACCCCTGCGGGCAGGGCACCTTCACACAGCGGGGTTCCCAGAACCCAGTGGTCTTGTGACCATCCTTGCAAACAATCTTTGAGATAAGTCTATCACCCTGTGGCTCAAAGATATCTGGTGGTCTTGTGCAAACAATCTTTGAGACAAGTCCATAGTGAAGTTCCTCACACCATCCAAATCCTGTCCCACACTATACAAATAACACTAAATAATAAAGCAGGACTATTATAAAGGCCTGATTGTCTTATGCCATAAAAAATGTCTGCAACAAATCTATTGAAAAAAGCAATTGCAAAATTAACTGGTAAGCTACACAAATGCTATCAGAAAGAAAGGATTCTCACAGCTATTGCTACACCATTGTGGCTAGAAGGGAAAAAGGCCTTGAGAAGTCTGACAATATTAAAATAATACTTGTAAAATTCCTGAATATATCTTTTTCTTAACAGTTTTTAAAGCAGAGGAGATTTACTTGCGCATAAATTATTTTAAGACTCGTATTCACAAAAGATACATGAGTCTCTTGCCATATATACCATCTTCTTCAAGGAATAATTGTACTATTGTAATTCCTGAAGGCCATGATTAGTTCCACTTAGGATTTTTGTATAATATACTTCCCTGTGGTACCTAGTCAACCAAAGGTGTCACACAGACAATTATAGTATCTAGAAAGAACATTACATTCTTTATTGTTTAATATTTCAGAATATGTTACTTGAATAAATTAGTATAAGTCCATAGCTCATGCCTCTTTTTGCTTTTATAGTATATTGTGGTAATTAAAGAAACATGCAAATGCTTTTAGGAGCAATGAGCTCTTCTAACCTCTAATCCTGGTGCAGTGGCTGGGAAGATTTATTCTTTATTCATTTGTATGCACATGACAATTCAGTAAGGCTCAAGTACTGACTCTACCAATTTTATATGATACGCCTTATGATTTCCTTGATAACTCTCAATTATACTCTCTTCTCTGCCTGACCTCAGACACTTTAATCTTTGGTGTGAAACTTTAGTCCCTATCATGCTAATGTCACTGTTTATGTGCTACACTTACAGGTATGCTGGAAATTCTCAGTGGTAAAGCGTAAATCCAAAAGGTCCCCTCTCCTTGTTATCAATTTCACAAGCTTTAGTCTGGTATCTGTTTCCAGATTCTTCTTGGTTCCTGAAAGAAATTCTTGCCAGCACTGATCCTGACTGCAACATGGGCTACTGTAGCACAGACTGTTTAGGAAAGTCATTTACAGGAAAAGTATGCAGACAATTAACTTAAATGGCATAAAAAAGACGGACAACATTGCTACACATTAATAGTGACGATAGGCTGGAACATACCAGTGTGTAGGATTAAATTAAAATAGTAATGGACAGATTGTCTCCACCAGTACCATCCTGCATATAGCACAGCTGTGCCATGCTGAGAGGAGCCTGGGGAGAAAACCGTAACCAAAGACCCAGCTGCTTTCGTTCCTCCCCTCCCTGCTTCCAAAGGAAACAATCTACGGTCTTCCACTTCCAGCAAAAGATTTCTTTTCCTTGTGTTGATAATCTACATTCTTCCTCAATCTCACTGTCCAGAACGTGGCACTAGTAGCATAGCTGGTGATATGAGGAAGACATTCAGAGCAGTGCTTTCCATGTCAGAGCATTGTATTTCGATGGACCATAGTATGACTCGATGTCTTTAAAGGCCAAATTTTGCTACCCTTACAATGACGTAAGATGCCTCCTGAGTGCACTGATGATAACTTCCTTGTAAAGGTGATCAGGGAGCTGACAAGCAGAGATGTTCTTCTGGATCTGATACTTACAAATGGGGAAGAACTTGGCTGCAGTGACTATGAGACAGTAGAATTAGGGCAAAATAGCAGAATCATAGTCGTGAACCTAATGAGAGCAGACTTTGACCTGTTCAGGGGTCTCAGGTATCAGCTGGAAAGGATCCCATGGGATATATATTGAAGAGCAGTCCAGGAGAGTTGTTCAATTCCCAAGGTTCCCTATCTAAAAGCTTAAGAACAGTCCATCCTGACAGAAGGAAGTCAAGCAAGAGTGGCAGGGAGCCTATGTGGATTAACAAGCTGCTCTTGACTAAACTCATATATAAAAAGTGTACAGGAGGTGGGAGCAGGGGCAGGCGGGCAGACACTCTGTCTGAACCTATAAGAAGGAGGATCTGGGGAAACATGGGTTGTTCAGCCTCACCTCTATCCCAGGGAAGGTGGTAAAGCAAATAATTCCTGGTGGACAAGAGAACCACAAGCCAGCAAAGTTTGGGATCCCTCACCCTCCTGTATTTCACATGGATTTTATGTGGTACCACTTAGGTAGATTTTGTAAATTATGGTTGTATACCTGTATATTAGAGAAATTCTTCTAAACTGCTTTGGTTTTTGGTGGTCCAGAATTGCAAAGCACTGTTAAAATTCATTATTGTTGATGTTCTGCTGATTTTTGCCCACTTAATCTTTAAAGTTTTTCAAAGCAGTGCAGCTATTCTTGTTTACAGCCACCCACATGTATTTCCTACAGTTGCCTGCCTGGCCAAACACATATGGTGGCTAAAATGAGTAACTCTCATTCACTTTACTGTCCCACTGGACTCAAAGATGCTACTTCTGTGATTAGGTTCCCTTCAATATGAGTAAAAAGGAAAAAAAAATATTATTTTCTGCAGTTTTCACTTCATGTATTTGCATCTTACTTTCTCCCAGTCTTACTAGTTTGGCTTCTTTTTAGTTCCTGGCATTTCAGTTTATCCCCAAAACAAATACAATGTTTCTTCTCTTACGGCTGATTATCTTTTAACAAAGAACATTATGTCATCACGAGTGGCCTAGATTATTTTAGGCAAGTTGCAATAAAATGCAGAAGAGGAAAATTAAGGAAAAAAAAAATTCCAATACTTTCAATTTATTATTTTTAAACTGAGTTTGCTAATCAAAAAAGTAGCCTGTGACATGCTATTCTGCATTACTTCCATGTAAATCAACGAACAAAAAATGATTAGTTGGGGAGATTTTTATTGATTTAAAAATAGGTTTTATGGTTAGAAGAAATTCAATTCCACTGAAGGTTTAAAAAATTAATCATATATGACTGTATGTTCAACGAAGAAGTAAAAAGGAATGTATTTCTTCTCAAATGGATCGTCATACAATTTCCAATGACTTTTGTGCTGTAGCAAGTTAAATTTATACATCTGTCTTAAGATTAATGAAATGCTGTATATGGTCAACTCACCTTTACGGTTAATAGCAGCTGTACTTTAAAAAGACACTTAGAGATGAATTAAAGCAGTTGCCTTTCGGTGTTATAAGACTGATGAGTATCAATCAGATATACAAAACCATGGTACATGCTCAGAACGATGCCTCAAAAGAACAATCACTGTTTGGAATAAGAGGCAAGATGAGTAATGCTTTTTCTGGAGACACACCGCTTAGCACTCTGCAGATCATTCAATGCCACTGCCAGTACTACCAGGTAGGAGAGAAGGAAAACCAGCAAAGGGCAAAAGAAGAGCCAAAAAGAGATTGAGCATTTTACCTTTTGTGATACAGGACTAACAGTGACTGACAGCTTCTGCATATAAGGTACCACTTGAAGAATTTCAGAAGAGTGAACTATGATCCTGTCAGCACTTTCAGGAAATCAAAACATAAATACACTGAAACATACACAGATGCCAACTAAGGTGTAAAAATACAAATATTAAATCCCAGTTTTAGTGGGTTTGCTTCCCCCCTCCCCCCAGATTAGTTTTCATCCTTTCCTTTACACGTTTCCCCCACTCTAAAGTCTGATATTCTCTCTGAAGATGGACATGAAACATTTCTGTGTGGCATTTCCTTCTCCCAAGTGTTTTCTCCTTCTTCTTATCCTATTTTTTAATGCATAAATTACCTCTCATCCCTTCATCTCTAACACCCCCTCCCCCCCTGCCCCTTTCTTTCTTGGCTGCCAGGGGATTTAGAGCAGGCAGC
>NW_010333625.1:0-24557 GCF_000700745.2 Antrostomus carolinensis
CTGGGCTGCATCAAGAGAAGCGTGGCCAGCTTTTGTACTGTATACAAAAGCACAGTTTGTAATTTAGAAGCCCTTGTGCAGGAATCACCAACAGGCTCAAAATGCAGAACAGTCCAGAACCAGTAGCTACAAATTTTGCCAGAATTGGTGACACTATGCAGTAGTGTAAAATGTATAAATAGTGTAAAATGTTTAAAAGATTTCCAGCAGCTGCTGGACACCTTAAACATCTCCCTATCTACCATACCGTAACATTTTTAAAGTTTGAATTCAAAGAAGCTTCAGAAGACATGCAGCAGTACAGACATATCTACCCACGTTTGCATGCATCAGCAAAACAACACGGAGCATACGAATTGCAAGTGCATTCGCTCAGAATAAGTTACCTCGCATTTCTTTTCTCTACATCAGAGCAACCAATGCTGTTTCTATAAATTGTATCAGCCAGATGAACAAGGTATCTACAGAAGTTTTCTAGCTGAGAAATAGTCTTGTCTCCTTTTAGATTAGCGAACCACTGTTTAGGAAAGCAAGCAATTACCTAGACAGAACAGAAAAAAAAAAGTTAAATAAGTGTAACAAAATTTTAAAAGGTACCTAATATGATTTGTGAAGTCTGCCAGGTAAGAGAAACCTACCAAAAAAAAAAAAAAAAAAGCAAAATTCAAGCAGTAAAACACTGAAACCTGCACTACACCTAAACAGCCTACAGGTATGGGCCAGAGAAGGTTCTTTCTTTACTTTGTGTATTAAAAAGAAATAATATTTTTTCACTGACATTACAACTTTGAGATATCAAATCCAAGATTTCATAGGTAACCTCAAATTTTATCTACATTTTTCCTTCAGCTGACATTTGTGAATTACAAGTGGTTTTAAACATTGTTTGATTTTACTTACACTTTGAGCTTTCTTAATGCTGTCCTCTCCATACTCAGAGTTTTGAAAAGCCATAAGAATATATCTATTTAGCAGACCATCTATTGACAGTTCCTGGAGAGTTTTGTTTGAAAGGATTCCATACCACTGAAGAAAGTTTCCTAATAACTGAAAATACAACACAGGAAAAATAAGTATTTAAAAGTGTACTGAAACCAAGGAGTTGATCAAACACTCTAGATAGAGCCTCTTCAACAGCATGGCCAAGGTAAGCAGTGGAAATATGCTTTCTGTTAGCTTCAAAACTATTCAGAATCCATAAAGTACCAGCCTGGAGTGTTAAGAATTCCCATACAACAACCACCACCTCAACTTTGCTCATGTTGTGCACAAGAAATCAGAAAAAAATAACTAAAATTGCCAGATGAGAGAAAATCCACAGCCCCCTTGTCAATGCAATCCCCAGCTACGCTGTCAGCATAACCTTATTTCCAAGGCATGGTGACTCAAGAGACACAGAAAGTGTCACAGGGGAGGGCTGCTAAGTCAGCTGTACAGCTGTGACTCCCCACCCCACGTACGGCCTGTGGGGAACTGCTGCCAGCCTCGTACAAACCAGCGCAGACAGGCGTCTACTGTCGAGGCAGATCATGAGGACACAGTAAATGAGCACTTGCCTCCCAGCTTCTATTTCTGCTCAGCTGTGATGCTGTAACTGACTTGCTGGCGCAAGACAGCTGTATTTTTAATGCTTCCCTAAAATAAAACAGTGCTAACAGCATGCAAACTCCTAAGCTGCCCAGGCTCTGATAAATATTGCCAGAAGCAGGCAATTTCACTCTGAAAAGAGATCAAATAAGTGATCTGTTTCACTTTTAACAACAGCATTTTAATAAATGAGCTTTGTGCATTTTTTTTCCTCTAGACAGCATTTAAGAAGTTGACTTTTATTTCAAAGTGAAATAAGAAAGAATTCAGTGCCAAATATTTTAAGTAAATGAAGTTATTGAAAGAGTAGTTCAGAATACAATCTCCCTCACTGCTGCAATTTAAACAGAAAATTCCAGATAAGAGTTCTGTTTGCGTGATCATGGAGATCAGCAGTTCAACCAACACAGGTCTCATACTTTAGTTTCCTGTTCAGCTGGGAGTTAATTTTCCTCATAGCCTTTCATTGCAAATAAACTACAACAGTCATAGCTTCTTACAGACCTTTGCAAACTGTATTGCACATTCCACACACAGAGACTTTTTCTTTTATGCTCTTTACAGTTTCAACTAAACTAAGATTACAAATACTCTTATACTTTATAAGGAGCAGTATGCTTTCCAAAAGGGGACAAGTTATTTTTGTGAAGATTCTGATACCATATATATACATGTACACACACACACACACACACGCATATATATATATATAAACCCCAAACCCAACAAACCAAGCTAGCTCATTCCCACATAAGTGAAATAAAAGCAGCATATTTTACTCTGACAAGCACAATGACATTAAAAAAAATGAGCTGAGTACGCTAAGTAAACCAACAATGTACAAGTTAAAATGATGGTGCTTTCCTTCAGCAATCTTTTGAAGAGGGCACAGTGCATTATCAAAGACTAAGAAACCTAATTTAGAGTCCTTTCAAATAAAGTTAAAGCAGTTTCCACCCACCATTTTCCAAAAATCTGAAGAGGATTTTATTGCTACACTGTCTAGATCAAAGATTTACCAGATGTATTTACTGACTTACCTTAACAGAGGACCAAAACTGACGTTGGAAAAACAAATATGGACCAGAGTTCTTGTTTTCTAAGATGCTGGAAAGTAAGAGATTTCTTTAATAAGCAACCAAGACCACGTCTGGCTGGAGTTTGCTGGCTTCCTCCTTCCCACACACAGATAATTTCTACAAATATTCCCTTCCATCCTGCTTGTCTTTGCTAAATCCTGTCAGCATGATAACAAAAGATCACCTGTAACCAGCCAGTGAACCATATTGGGAAAAAAACACCCCTGTTAACTACGGGCAGAAGACACCAACTTGCTAATAGAAGTTTAACACCATAGTTGAAAGCAAACTTACTTTTTTGGGTATAAGGGCATGAATACATCATCATCTAGTGTTCTCCTCATTCTTAGCAACAATGCCTTTAAAAGCATCTGAAACAGATAAGGTTGGTTGTTTTTTGTTTTTTTTTTTTTTTAAGTGTCCAAAGCACTGCTTAGTAGTTAACCACTCAGAAACTGATTTTCAAAGCAACAAAGAACATTTGTAACCCTAGCACTAAAAGGTGTACGTACCTAAGCACACACATAAGTAAAATTTTAAAGCAGCCTACAATAATTAACAGAGCTGAAATGTGATGCTTTGAATAAAAACTGAAGGCAATAGAATTACTTTATGGTTAAGCTTGGCTACACAATCAGTTTCTGTGAAGTCAGGGCTTTTGGCATTTTTTATCTTTTGCTGACTTCCCCACACATGTGCACATTGGCCAACCTCCCATTATTCTAAAGCCAACGCGTACACTGCATTAGCTACGGCACCTGAACTCATTACATCAGTTCCTGGACTCAAAGAAGACAAGTAAAACAATAAAATTTCAAGCAATACATTTGAAAAGGTTACAAAGACCACAAAAAAAAAAAAAAGTGCCTGACTATATGCAGCTGAGCCTTAAAGCAAAACTGCAGACCAACAAGTCTTAGTACATTTGGTATCTCTTTTTATCTCTACCATTTATTTTGGGGAGACTTCACTGAGTTCCTCCTCCTAATTTATCACTGTACTTGACTCTCCATAACTCGACTGCAGAGCATCACATAATTGCAAAATTCTCTTTCTTGCTGCTCACTGAGCATGCTGTGTTCTCCAGTACAGTGTATTAAAAATATATTCAAATCCCTTAACTTCTGCAAGATATTTAAGAACAAATAACTTACTTGGGTATTTTTGTTTTCTGCATTCACCACTGAAGGATATCCATCTACGAGCTTCTGCACAATTGTTACCATTCTAGATGTTTGTGTTGTAGAAAAAGGATCCCATATATTTTCAGAAATCACTGTAAGAGATTAAAGAATTACTCCCCTTTGCAAATGCTCAAATACAGGTACTAAGACAGTTAGGTAATAATTTAAAAACAGTAAAATCTGAAAGTACAAACCAGCATCAGCTTCCACACACCCCCCCCTTTTCGCCCATTTTCATTCTAAGGCTATACCTGTTAATTTAGGAAGAACAACTCTCTCTACAATGGTAGGCAATAGTGAAATATCAGCATCATCTTTTACTTGCTCCTGTTCTTCACAACCATAAAACAGCAATGATTCAAACCACAACATAGTCTCAAAATCTCGACACTTGCCCTAATAAAAAAAGAAAGAACTGAGGTTAGATTCCTAAACAGAGATTTGAAGTCAACACACTTAAAAAAAAAAGAAAAGAAAAAGTATTATATATGCAAGTATGATACACTCACAAAACACAACAGAACTATTTTAAAACAGTCTACCAAGCGTGCTAAGCAGGCAGGGAAAGCAGCATTGGAGCACAATAAGAACTTGAAAATCTAGTCCTTTTGTCTACGTGTCAGGTACTCATCTGCCCTGGAAATAACAACAACAAAAAGATACAGTGCCTCAAGACCAAACAAACTCTTAATCTGGCACAAGGATGGGCAAATTGCTTCACCTGCTTTGGCTCCCCTACTTCTGAAGCAGTCATACTACTTCCTTCAAAAAACACAGGCAAGCCTGATCCCTGAGAAGTGAAGAAAGTGTTCTGCCTCTTTGCCTGGACACTACTAATCATGTCACCACAGTGACATCAGTGTATATGTCACATCAGTGTATATGGACAATGCAATCCAACCCAACCCTGAGAGAGGATGGACCAATTCACTCTACAACCACACAATCACTAGATCTAATGAAAGTGAATATGGTGGAAGTAAGACTGCTTTTTTTTTTGGCAGCTGTTACCCTACAGATTTAAACTTCTCATTACACCTGAGCCAAATAAAAGCTCACAGATTAGGGTAAAAGTGGTAATAAGTATAGTTCATTTGTGCTGCATTATTAAAGTACCCTGTCTGGATTAAAAACGTATTTTTATGAGTGCCTTGTCATTTTTCTAACTTAAGAAAATGCTTAACAGGACCAGTGACACAGAGTAGTGAAAGCAATTAGGTTTGAGAATTCTGTACCACGTCTCCAACTAACTTGGAGTTTGTTTTGTTAGCCTGGAAATTCACATAGAAATAGCATGAGGGAAGGGAGACTATACAAAACCAGTTTTAAATTTAATGAGAATGTCTTCCATAGATTTTCCCTCATTTATTGAAATTAAATACTCTAAATGCTCTCTGAAGAAGACTTGTGCTTCCCTTCCTCTGCAATCAGAGCAGAGGCAACAGAAGATCCCCTTCTACAAATATTCTCTTAGTAGTTACGAAAAACAGGAGAGATTCAGTCATTTGTGACACAGGCCAACACATCTGCAGACAGTGCTGTAGATGAGCTAAGTTTTGAAAGGGAAAAAGACAATCTGCCTTATTAGCCTAGTTTCCTAAAAAAACCCCCCCAAGCTTATGCAATTGCACTCACTCTGTGCCTTGACCCACTCCCGTTCCCCAGTAAAAGCCAACGTGGCAGAAAAAATTAAGATAGAATCATAGAATGGTCTGGGCTGAAAGGGACCTTAAAGACCATCCAGTTCCAACCCCTTTGCCATCAGCAGGGACACCTTCCACTAGACCACGTTGCTCAAAGCCTCATCCAACCTGGCCTTAAACACTTCCAGGGAGGGGGCATCCACAGCTTCCCTGGGCAACCTGTGCCAGTGTCTGACCACCCTCACAGGAAACAATTTCTTCCTAATATCTAATCTAAACCTGCCCTCTTCCAGTTTAGAGCCATTACCCCTTGTTCTATCACTACCTGACCTTGTAAAAAGTCCCTCCCCAGCCTTCCTGTAGCCCCTTCAGGTACTGGAAGGCCGCTATAAGGTCTCCCCGGAACCTTCTCTTCTCCAGGCTGAACAGCCCCAACTCTCTCAGCCTGTCCTTGTAGGAGAGGTGCTCCAGCCCTTGGATCATCCTCGTGGCCCTCAGATCCTACCAGTACTGTGAAAATAAAGATCCTACCAGTACTGTGAAAATAAGCACTTGACTGCAGCAGAAATACTACACAAGAGCTTTCACTGGTAGCAAGACAGAATGGGAGTCAAAAGCGACCTGAACTGTTTGTCCTGATGACTACCCCTGTCAGCACACATATGCAGGCTGGACAGTGAACATGTGCCAGAGATACTAAGTTTCAACAATGCTGTCTTGCTTTTCCCATGTTCCCTACCTAATAACTGGGCAATGAGCACTATGAGGACGACTTGGAAATTTCCAGCCAGAGTTCTACAGTGCATGAATGTGTAGGTGAGAGAAAGAAAGATGTATAATGTAGAGACATAGGTTGTAAGTCAACATAAAAACAGGCTTCTTAGTTCCACTTCTTAAGAAACAACATCTCTAGAATCACAATTTTCTCTTAAGTTTTTTAAAACCTAAATGTATTATTTAAGAAGCTTTTTGGTCTACACCAGTCACTGAGAAGGTACTGGCATATGCTGAATTGAACTCTGGCCTGCTGGGAACAAAAAGGACAGCAGTTCAGAAAATTCCCAGAAAAGCTTCATGCCAAGAGAGGTGCCCATTTTAAACTTCATCCCTAAAACACGCATTTACGAGAAGTACAAAGCAAAGGTGCAATTTATTTTGCCCTGTGGAAGTGTGAATGAACCACCATATAGAAGCTTAAGTAAAAGTGGCCTGAAGAGGACCTTACCTCCAAAGGAGTCCAGATAAGCAGCTGAAGTCTGATTAAAGGGTTAAACAGCTTTGGCAAACAGAGGCCAATATAAGCATCTTTATAAGAAGCAAAGTATTTTGACCGCCAAGCTTCAAACTGTGACTTAATACAATCAATTGAGTAAAAGCTTTCCAAAACATCTTCGAAAACTTTGCTGGATTCCTTCAAGATACGATCTGGTGGGGGAGAAAAAGAGTAGTAAGTTAATTACCTGTTCTTTTAATACCTCTTTCAAGATGACTTTCATGCTCACTGGCATAAGCTAAATCCTATAAACAAAACCAAAAAACCATCACCTTTAAAACTTCTGTTACTTCTGCCTCAAATATACAAAGCAATAAAACCATGAGCACAGGGGTACTCTCCAATACACTGTTTTATCACAGGACTTGCTTTAAACCTTTCATACCATGATTTTCAGTTACCAGATATTGGACTGGTGATGTATTGGGCTTTATTCAGTGTGATCTAACTTCAAAGTTGGCCTTGGTCTACATGGGAGTTTGGAACAGCTGATCTCCAGGTCCCTTCCAACCCAAATTATTCTCCAACTGTGCTCATCCAAGTGCAAGTGCAGGAGGGCACCTCAGATAAGCCACTGAATCGGCACTTCAGACAGAGAGGGTCCTGGCAGACACCATGCTAAACCACTGAACATAACATGGCTGTCAGCACTGGGCAACCATTGCAAGCCCTTAGCACATTCCTTAGTTTTTTTTCTATTTACAGTACCAGTATTCTATGCAGTCCAAAAATTTTTCTCTACACATTATTTTCCCTTCATCTTTTCTGCTTCCCAGCATTATTTTCATTTTAATCAGTCATTTTTGCTGTAGCCATAGTTTTAAATGTTCAGTTACAGTAGTAACCTGTACACAACTAACGTAACTAGTATACACAGCAGGTAGAGCCAGGACTGAATAAACATGAGATTATGTCATATAAACACACTTTTCACACTGAGATCAAGAAGACATGCTACAAATAAAGTTAGCAGGTCCAAAGTGCAACCCTCTTCTGTATAGCTCACTGCTGATTCCAGAATAACATGAGCTTTAGAAATACTACACTTACTCAGAAACAGGGCTTTTGTAGACATAAAAGTGCCAAGTTACAAAGAGTAATTCAGCCACACTGAATTTTTAATCTAGGTAATTTAACTTAGTAAAGTTAATTATAGCACCTAACAACCCTAAGCAGTTGCTTTGTTTATCAATGAGCTCTCTTTGCACCTGTAATTTTGGTAAATCAGCCAACAACTAAAGATGGGGAAACTGTTTGCCCTTCTGAAGGATCCAACTGCTAGACAGTTCATCTAATTGCTTTTTCAACCTGTTCGTACCTTCAGTCTCCACAATCACCTACAGCAATGACTTTGGCATTTTTATTACACTCTGTGGGAAGTGACTTGTTTATTTTAAACCTATCCTATCACTTCATTTTATGCCCACTAGCTCTCACACTGTGAAAAGTCAACATCTTTCTCCTAGCTGAAGAGTCCAAAACTGTTTAATCCCTCCTCACATACAACCAAAGCAATTCTATATACGTGAGCCTTGCTGCTCCCCTTCTCCACATTTCTTCTAACCTGATTAAATTATCTTTAATTGGAGACAATGGTAATTGTATCAGGTTCAAAATGAGAAGGTAACAGGATTACTACAGTGACGTTATACTTTCTTTGCTACTGGTTTCACAGTAACTACTGGAATTGTTTGCCTTTTAACTGCTGCTGTAAAAGATGACTGTTCCATCAAACTATCCACACTCCCCCAAATCTCAGGTTTCTTGCAGTTCTCCCAGTGCTTTAGAGGCATTAGCTTAAATTACTATCCCATTTATTGCATAATTAGGGTTATGCATAATTGCACAATAAAGGTTACTTTGAGCAAACCATCATAAAACTGCAGATGAATTTCAAATCAAGACAGTACCACAAGATCTTCCGGCAATGTTTGCATTCAACACTGTTTTCTGTCATCTGCAAAGTTTGCCAGGCTGTAACAAGAGTCTACAAAGCTTTTGTCACTGCATTTCCAGATGCTTACACAAAACTTCAGAAGATACTTCAAGCAAAAAAAGGTTTCTACAGCGCTGAGGTTTTCAGAATTTCACATGTAATACAGCTATTTGAAAAATTATAAACCATGTTACAAACTAGATGGAAGACTTGGTACCCACTGAAGGTACAAAAGCTTTTCTAACCTCGCTCCATGTTGAAGTTTGTAATATCTGTTGAAGTCTCCTCATCATCGCTGGAAAGGCCTTCAAGGTGATCTGCCATCTTCCCAGTTTGCTCTCTTGCTTGTCTACGACGAGTTCTGAAAAGGACGAGCAGTATAAACCAGCTCTTACTTCTTCCCCCCCCCCCATACAATGAACAGATGCACCTAAGCTTCTCATAACTTTTAATGTAAGGAAATCCAGGTTGAAAAAACTTTCACTATGTCACCACCTCAAACTCTCCACTATGTTCCTGCCTCAAATAATGAAGGAAATCAGCAGAAGCCATAAAGGTAGGAAAAGGGTTTACTATGCTTTTTTTTAGTGATTTGAAATTGCCATCATGTAATGGTGCCTTGTTTTGTACACTTGCATGGTAAGTTGGGATATATGGGAATACCCCTGCCCAGCATACCAGTCTAAGTGTTCTCCTCCCTTTGCAGGACAGAAGCAAATATTGCTGCTTACATGAGTATGTCACACAGGAAAATTGTATTCTGCAAGCAGGCAAAGACTCCTAATGGACAAGAAATCTTAGTACTCTACCTTCTAGCCTCTCTTTCTGCAGTCCGACGCTTTACTTGTTCTTGATAGATCACTCTGTCTCGTCCAAAAGATTCAAGATTTGGTGCCATCAGTGCTTTATCTGTAAAATTACATTGATGCAAATTAAAATGTTCATCTGTGATTATATAAACATGTTGCAGGCAGTTTCATAAGAGCCTTTTTACCTACTTTAAACTAAGTGTAATTTGAAGTAGAAAGTCAAAGTTTTCAAAAAGACGCACCCAGAAGCCTGAATTCATAAGTATAGAGGTTAAAAGAGGAAATAGCGGAGTTTGGAAAAATCTCCACTTAAATGTCAAATAGTTTTCACCATACTTCACTCTTGTCCCTCACACAACAGTGCCCAACTATACAGAAGTCAACAGTTTTAATAGAAATTGCTTAAGTTGGATGTTCCAAGACAAAAAGTGCTCCTTATATAAACGTGTTCACCATGTATCTTTTGAAAAGAAAATTAACAAAAAGAAAGGCAAAGAAGAGTGACCGGAGGAAGAATTCATGATATTTCAGAGTTTTCTAAGTTTATATGCTTTAGGTTGCCTACCCGGAGGAAGAATTCATGATATTTCAGAGTTCTAGTCAGTGTTTTCTAAGTTTATATGCTTTAGGTTGCCTAAAGTTTTAAACACATCAAAATCTACAGGAAAATAAACCATCTTCCCTCCTCTTAAACTGCAAGTCATTATAGATGTTCCTGATTATAGAAAACAACACAGCTAACCAGTGAAGCTGATCAGCAACCAGCAGATAGACCCCAGAGTGTTTCCAGTTCATCCTTTTCAGGTAAATTTTTAAAAGTGGATTGAATGTTAGCCAGTGCTCAAGCCCACTCACTAAAATATAAAATCAAAATTTAAACAAAAGCCTACCCAAATTTCAAGAGTAAATTTACAAGTTCTAACTAAATCTATTTACAAATCCATCATTAAAAATCCTAATGATGCTCTGTGTCAGTATTCCAATTCTATACCAGAACTACCAAAAGCCTTAACATACAGTTGAAGCCATTATGTGTTCAGTTTTTAAAAATGTTTTTCAAAGCTGAGCTACTTGTCTTTATGCAGAAGTAAAGCAAAAGTTGTCAAGACAAACTTAAATTCACTTCTAGCCTTTAGTGTTCTGACACTGTATGAAGAAAATAGTCTATGTCTGCAACACACATCAACTTAAAGGCTGGCATCAATTCCTAGTTTCTGTGATCATTTGAAGAACAGAACACAACTATTTCCAAACACAGTGAAATTCATTATCAAGGCTCTCAGATACTATATAAAAATCTTCCTTTAAAACCCAGCCTTGACAATGACAATTATTCCCTCCCCATCATTAAATTCCAGTCTAAAATAATCCATTCTAAGCTTCTTTTAGGAAATGTGTTTCTAGTACATTAAGTTTCTAGTTCTCACAACAGCATTTTCATGGTAAAACTGTAAGGCCTACATGTGATGCCTGAGGCTCCAAATAAAGTCCTGAAGGGAATACAGATGCCCTCCTCTCCATAAAGGGATGACTAACTCTGATGCCCTAATGCTTTATCACCCTCAGGAAGTTCTAATTGTATTAACAAAATTTCATCTCTGGACACATCATGACAGAACAGGAAATAGCATTTATTATAGGATTGTAGGTCAGCAACAGGATAGCCAAGAAAGCCATTTTTAAAAATGGGAAGCTCTCCAAAGCAGGAAGACAGCTACTATTAATATGGTATTTTACCTGTCGCTTAACGTGCCGAATAAAACCTCCTCCAAGGAACGTATATTTCCATCCAAGTTAACATTTATACTTTACAACATACTGAAGAGCAATCACCAGAAGAAAACTCCTCAGTGAGAATCCCCCATCCACACACTCACAGTAAGTATGTATTTTAACTGGCTAATTTTAAGCTGTATCTCATATAGGGTCAGTATTAGTCTGATCTTTAAGAATGGTAACAGTCTCTTCCAGTTCTTTAGCTTTACCAGTTAAGTGTCTGAAATGAAATACTTATGCTGCCTACAAAATACAGCCTTAGACAGAAGTCAACTCCAGCACAGTGCTTCATGGCTTTGTACAGAGTTAACTGTAGATGTTACAGGAAAATTACAGATTCAAGGAGGTTTAAAAAAAAAAAAAAAAAAAAAAAAGTCCTGACATAAGAGGAAAATTTGGAGTCACCAAAATTACCACTGCCACCATGCATACACTTTCAGTGCTAGGAAAGAGAAAATATAGTTAAGAGCAACAGAAAGGAGAGGCAAGAAACAGAAAGGCAAGTCAGAGTTAGAGTGGCTTTGAGTTTAAAACAAAACAGATTAGAAAACTTTTATCTAAGCTCGCTTCTACCTATCTCAAGAGTCAGGAAAAACTTTATAACAGCCGTACTTTAAACATTTACATTTAAATTATGCCATACTAAGTAAACAAGGTTGTTTAATGAATAATAAAAACCTTCAAGATGGACTGACTTGAATGGCTTGAAAACTCCGAAGATTCATCTTTAATATCATCTTGTCGTCTTTGGACAAGGCGGGAAGCTCGCTGTTTGTACAGCTGGTGCATTGCAGATTCAAGTTCATTAATCAGAGGCACCTGTAAAAATACAACACACTACGTAATATCAAATTCTTCAGGTGCTTAGTTTCTGGGGTACCATACTATTCCGAAGCATAACGCTGCCACTGTACTTCTAGCAGCACAAATTGTTTCCTTTTACCCATCTGTATCATTTGGAGCAGTAAATCTTTCACTGTGAAGACAATGCATGCCTTTCACAATGCTGACAGCTTTCAACCGCAGCAACAGCATTCTGAAAGTAACTTCTGTTGACTGAATGAGTCTACACAGTCAGACAACCATTCTAGAGAGCGTGAAATGTTATTTCAAGTACTCTTGTTTTCTCTACCCAGTGTGTTACTATTACTGAGATGCAATAAACGCTGCTTAAGCGTGTTATGTCAACAGGTCATTCGAATCAGTAAAATGTTACTCTAGCCTATCATAAACATTAAAATGGCACAATTTGTGTGAATTATGCATTAAATATAAACTTTGAACAATACAGACTTAAGTCACATCAGACCTGACACTTTTTTTTTTTTCTTTTTTTATTTTTAAAGTGGACTAAATTTCAGTAGCAACTGTAACAAAACAGATGATGTTACAACGACTAGGAATTTCCTGACATTAAATAGCAGATTCACTGCTCACTTTTGCAAAAACTTATTTCCCAGGACAAGTTAAAATTAGATTATTATAAATAATCAAATGCAAACCAGAATTTTTCACAATCTCTTAATTTGGAAAGGCAAGTCTTTTTGGTATGAACACTTAAGCCATATCCTCCTTACCTCCGAGACATACGCTTAGTCCAGAGTCTTCTCTTTTAGCATAAATATTTCATTGCTGCCTACCATTCAGGATTAAGGTTTTTTTTCAAAACAAAAGATAAAATCGGAAATTGTTTCCTGTTGTAACTTAGAATGTGACTCAGCAGCTATTAAAGAACCTCCTCCAGTAAAACGTAGATTATAAGATTATAGCTACAGGGCCATTTCAGCTGAGACTGGCACATACATCAGAGGAAATACTAAAAGGAAAAAAATATTAGCTCTTTGTGGTATAAACTGGGCTACAGGGATCAAAATGAAAGCAACGCCGCACGAACTCAAAATACGTACAACTTTCTTAGGAGAAAACAGAGTAGAGAGAAATAGGGGGAGGGAATATGCCAGTGCTGGAAGTGTATATTTGGAATTTAAGACGATTTTGAAAACACAAATAACTTTTAAAAATACTAGTTTTGCTACAGTTTACCATAGAAAATATAGCTTCTTCTCTTAAGTGTGTAAAGGGAATTCGAAAATTGAGGAGTTAAATGAACATTTTTCAAAGCATCCCTAGAAGTTCTTTCTACAATTGGCTCAGGATTAAAAAACCCCAGCTACTCAGATACATGAATCCACTATAAATATTTCCCATTTAAAACACAATGAACTTCGAAGCCGTTACTCTTCTATAATAAATACTGGGGTTGATGAGTGACTGACAATTTCACTGCTATAAAGTTACAGCCCTCATTCATTGTGTTTTGTTTGGTCAGTCCCTTAAATGCAGTGGTTTGGGATTTTTTTCTTCACTTTCACTGTAAACAGTGTAAGAGGAAAACAGGAAACCTGTTTGAGCATTTGATGACAAGGATAATTTTAACCTACAGTCCCCGTTTCTGACAGTGTGTTTTGATAATATGCTTTTGCAGGTGAAATAACAGTTCATCTAACTGTACTGTCAAAGATACACTCAGAACAACTTAATCTTTCTGTATCCCTTGTATATTCCTACATTTAAGATCTAAAGACACCATTATCACTTTCTAGCTTTCTCAGAAAGCGTAATTTTGACAGTAATTACTTGTGAAGGAAATCATGCAAGCATCTTCCACTCCACTGGTTTTATCATTTATAGGAAAAAAAATCCCCAAAACATAGAAGATTTGATATTTCTATTGCCTGTTTCTAACATTTGCTTAACAGCTGCCTTATTGTACTCTCCACTGCACCTTACCAACGAGCAAAGTGTTTCTAATATTCAGAATCTCTTCAAAGCACAACGCAAACAAAATGGTTTTGCTTGGTTGGGGGCTGCGAAGGGTTGAGCATGGTGAAGAGATGCAGAAATAAGATAGTAGGAGGAAGAAAGTCTAATTGATGATGATGTGTTTTGGTCACCAGAACGAAGTCAACAGACAAACAATAAAACTCTAAGGGAATGGAATCTTTTGGAGTAGACAAGTCTATTATGAACCCATTAGTTGCTCTTCAGCAAACCGCTTTCTGATTCAGATCAGTACCAATGTGAATATGACTAATAACTATGACCAGTCCTAATAAAATAAAGAGAAAGCATCAAAGCATCATATTTGTAAGGATAGGGATGGACCTAGCTTTATACACATTTAGGGCAAGTGTTCATATATGTATGTGTATATACACAGAATCATAGAATGGTTTGGATTGGAAGGGACCTTAAAGATCATCCAGTTCCAACCCCCCTGCCATCAGCAGGGACCCCTTCCACTAGACCAGGTTGCTCAAAGCCTCATCCAGCCTGGCCTTGAACACTTCCAGGGAGGGGGCATCTACAACTCCCTTGGGCAACCTGTGCCAGTGTCTCACCACCCTCACAGTGAAGAACTTCCTAATATCTAATCTAAACCTCCCCTCTTTCAGTTTAAACCCATTTCCCTTTGTTCTGTCATTAATTGCCCTTAACTGCCCTTATTCATACATACACACAATATTGTTATTACACATATGGATACACATTTTATATGCTTATGTAGATTATAATCATAACAACTATATACATTATATATTATAAACACACACACTTCAAGTATGAAGAGCCAGAGCCACAGGTTCTACAAAAAAGCTGAAGGCAATTTATCACTACACTCAAAAGTTAAGAAGAATTTACTGTCCTGCTGCATTTCATTATTTCATTTAAATAAAAACTGATCCTGATTTTATTACTTCATTTTGTCCCCTCCCCCCATCTCCTTTTTAGAAAACTTTGCGGTGTCCTGTGGGCTACTGTTTTTTAATTTGATAGTACTTTTGTCATGCTGAAAGCACTGAATTCCAAGACAGATTATCCAGCCAAAATAAATGAGGAATATATGGGAGATCATAATAAATGAAATGCTCTTGTTAAACTGACCATGTCACCTCCTAAATTTAAGACTCATTGTACATACAGGTACCGCAGCAGCCTCCAGCTGAAAAGAGCAAAACTCTGTGAATGCCCCTAAGAAGCATGAGATGATAAAAATCACAGCTTAGGAGTTCAATGGGCTGCCATGGCAGGTGGAGCAAGAGTGGGAGAGCAGGAAAGGGAAGAAACGTGTCCAGGTGTAGAATCTTAAAAAGACCAACTACCAGGAAAGCAAAGGTATATTGTAAGAAAGCAACTTCAACAAGCCTGTTTGTTAAATTATCTGCAGCTAATTTGCTGTGTAACAGCTGGAATTCATTTCGTACAGCTAGATAGGACAATAACCTTCCTACAAACTGAACTGAAATCATTACACTATCACTTAACAGTAAGTTTTCCTAGTTTATACAAAATCTGAGAGACTAAAAGTCTTGGTTTATGCTCGGAATGGTGCATCTAAAACAATTTGTTTAAAGAAAATATTTGAACAAGACAGCATGGGCTATCAAAGAGAACCTCCAGAGATGGGCTATAGTCATCACAAAAGAAATTTAACAAGAGGTCTTCCGAAAGCAAATGCTGAATAGAGATACAGGTATTTAACTTTTCTGAAATACAAATTTATCTCAAGAGAAAGAATATAAAGAGTTATCTTTAAGTAGGAAAATTTAGGCATCTGGGCAACCAGCACTGACAGAGCCACGAAGAAAAGTACCTTTATTACCTGCCAACAGCTAATGCCAATACCGACTCAGGAACACTGCCTCTTCAGTGAGCAGTATCTATTGTAACTAATCAATCAGCTGGGTGAATTAACTGATCCACACTTCCTGGGTTTGTTCATGGCATAGCTATTCAGCTTGAAGGACTCAAGATGGGATTCTCCCAATACCACTAATGCTGGGCAATTAATGTCTAACCAATTAGCAACCAAAATGCTTTTATATTCCTATCCCACACCTAACAAGCTAGGTAAGCAGTAGTTTCAACCACTGAAGTAATTGTGACAGCTAACTTATCAAGAAGATACTATACCATTGTATTCAAGTCAGAAGACAATGAAGAAATAGCATAAGTACTGCTGACTGAATTTTACAGCTCCTGTGTGTAATAGCTAGAAATAAATATATTTTTTTTCCCAGGAGCTCTTGTTGTATTTACAACAAAGTAATTAAAATGTAATAAATAACATAAGAAAGAAAGACTACATTTTCAAGCTAGATTGATACAAAATTATTGCACAACATGAGAAGTATATTTTTAAGTTTGGGTGTCTTGAGGTAGCTAAACTAGTTTTAAAACTGCCCTCCTTCAGACACTAGAGCAACACGAAGTATGTGAAACTGCCTGGCAGGAGGAAGTTTATAACAACACACAAAATACAAGTCTTTGCTACTGTGTTCATAAACCATCCCAGAAACTAGTAATGTTGTAATTCAGTCCACCACAAGTAAAAAGCAGCATCTGTATCAAGTTGAAATGCCAGAATATCTATCAAAATCCTAGAGACATATAACCTCAGAGTGTTTTTAGGCAATCTAAAATCAGCGATTGCTTACATCGTGAAAGAGAAGTTTCTGATAACCAGCTTAGCATGATGAAAAGTTATCTTTTCAACCCTCAAATAACCAAACCTTTAGAAGAATATGTTCTTGGGGGACTTTTTTCAAAAACAGAGGGAGATGTGGTGGTGTTTGGCATGTATTAAGTCCCTATTTTTTTTTTTTAATTTTTTTTTTTTGAAAAAAGATGAATGTTTTTGCATCCTTACCTTTTCACTGAAACACTCAAGCAAGTCTTGGACATACCCTCGCATTTCTTGCAAAAACTTATACTGTTCACCAATACCCCCAGAAGACCCTTCTAATCTTTCAATTGCCTTGGTAGAGTCCTCTCGGCTTTGCTGATGTTTCTCATATTGCTGACGATTAGCTTTGTGCAATTCTTTCATAGAGTCCAACCTGAAGGGCAACGGATAAATAGCAAATTTACATCCAGAAGTCTGGATATTTCAGACCATTGAGATATTAAACAGACAGTGCAAGTACCAAGCCCACATATGGGAAATACTGCAAAGACATACTCTCACTCTCATTTGTCACTTTCTCCCCTTCTCTATATAAACAGCAAGGCTAATGGTTTAAATTAATTTGCTAGACTATGCTGAGTGCATTACACTGCCCACTCCCACGAATTTTTATAGGAGTTGACAGAACTTGGAATAGTGCAAGGCTGGCCCTAAAGTAAAACTGGTAGGAAAGCTTTTGGTTTGGGGGAAGGGAGAACTACAGCATATACAAAGCACTTTTATTCCTTTACTAACTTGACTCACTGTCAAAGGTTGTAACCCTACAAGGGGCATACAAACCAATTTTGAAGCCATGTAAAGTGCAAGATGTTCATTACAAATTATTTCTCACTGCAATTGGGTTGTTCATTCAGTAGGACCTTTTGTGGACCTGACAAGCAGATTACAGTGTTTAAACCAAACACTAAAATTTAAATGTCACTTTATCTACTGAAGGGGAAAAATCTGATTCACAGTTTAAAATAATGCAACTTGACAAGCTAAACACCTCACTGGCCTTTCAATTCTTGACTATAAGACTGCGCAGCGTCCAGAAGATGCAACTCAGACCTGTCTTCAACAAGATCAATGGGCTCACATTTAAAGCTTCACTTCCAGAGAAGCAATCCAAGGAGATTTTCGAACAAAGTGTCAATGTCATCTTCACTTTGAGCATTTTTTGTTTGCCCTTTTTTTTTTTTTTAATGGATGTGTCAGTCAGTACTTTTCCAGCGATGAAACTCTGTGTTTGCTCACCGAGACTAAAAGACGCCTGAGGAACAGAAAGCTAGGGGACAGGTCTTTAAGTCTAAAAAAGATGGTCTGTCCTACCTGTCTTTAAGCTGTTTCTTTACCAAATCAATAGTAACAGGAGTCATCTCATTACTGGGAGTTTTGAAAGGAACTGTGTTATCTGTTTTTTGAGACTTGGTTTCAGATGATCCATACGCAGCGTAAGTGTATGGAATGCCATATGATGAACCATAAGACAGTGTCTGGTATGTGTTCTGGTAGTACAGATTATTCACTTCAGCAGGCTGATTTGGTTGAACCTAACGGAAAAGGAAATGCAATTGTACTAAATTAGACTTTAAAGAAAGGAGAAACATTTTCTTTCATATCTCAAATGTTATAAAGTGAAAAATGTAGGCAGGTACATTTACAAAATGTAATTATCCAGGGGATTTAAGTGCAGAACTTCCAACACCTAAGGTGGAAGAAAAATTCCCTCAGAAGCACCTTCCTAAACAGAGAAACTCATAGTATCATTCTAAATATTTATACTTGTAACGAGTTACTAAATAACAATTTTAACCAGCCTGTAACTCCTACAATAACCAAGTGTTTGGGACTATACTAGATTTTGCTAAGACTATTTAATAGAATGACGTAGATTCTTAAGAGTCACTGTGTTTACTTGTGATTTTGATGAAATGTTTTAAAAAAACCCCAACAAATTATGCTCTTCAACTGAGTGGCAACTTCACTATGAACGCAGAGACAATGTACAGTACAACCTGCTACAAATTCCAAGTCTAGGCTGCAACATTAGATATAGAAGCAACAAAGAAACACTCCTGTTTACATAGACTCTACAAGCCCTATGATAAACAAGAACAGAAGTCTCTTCAAAGTGGCATTATTCCAGCTCTATTTTAGGCTGCAAATAAATATTGGTTAACAGGACAACAATCAGCATCTACCCAGAACAGAGAGACTAATTAAATGGATACCACTGGATGCTTAAAATCTGGCCTCTCATTTCACTTTAAAAAGTATCAGAAGTTAACACACTCCTCAGATGAAACAGCCTTCTGTAAACTACTCAAGTTTGTAACAGATTTAGCCAATATATGCAGAAACAAACCAGAGTTCACAAGTAAATACATGCCTGAGGTATGTTGATTCCTTTCCGTATCTGTTCTTGCTCCCATCTACTGAGTTCTTCATCTTGTTCCCCTGCCACCAGTGCTTCATCATCACTTCCCTCAATACCTTAGAGTAGAACAGACAGGTAACAAAAAGGAGAAGATAACTTATTCATAGTAAGGGCCACGAGTTCAAAAACCTGAGAGACCATGCTTTGATGGGAACATCTCAGCACATCCTGCTTTCCTCTTCATGAGGAATTAAGGATGCTAGCCTGTGAATTATCACAGAGGTTCCACTTAAAAAATCCAATAGGTAAATTCACAAGTAACTGCTGGTAAAACCCTCTAATGTTAAAATCCCGTAAGTCTTACTAATCCTCCTTTTCCAAAAGGTTATTTTACCTGCTTGTCAGCAAGAAGAATGCTATAACAAAGAACTAATGTTTTTATTTTCACAACTATATACTTCCTCAAAAACCAAGGAACAGGAACAAAACAATACTAATTGATCCTCAGTGTAAGTTTCTACCAGACTCAGTAGAGATGTTTCTAAGCACAGGAACATAGTTTGTGCTCAAAATTTTATAGGCAGATTCTATTATACAGTACTTTTCCTTAGAAATGGAACACAACTCCAGATTCATGCCTGTTTGAAAACTACGTTGCTTAAAAATGTTGAATGGGAGCACCTGCAGTGAAAACAACGTGAATGCTTATCAGCTATCCTTCTAAAAAGGTTTTACCTATTTCCTCAGCAATCTTTTGCCTTTGGGATTTTTCCTTCACTGCAAAAACTATCCTCCTCTTCTCGTCATCATCTTCATCATCACTGGCATCATTTTCATCTTCTCGAACAAGGCGGCTTTTACCTTGTTCACTGTCAACAGGTGTAAAGTCTCCAAGTTCACGAGCCATTTGACGCTTTTTCCTAGCGGCGTGAATAAAAGCAGCATCTGGAATTTCTCCTAGAGACAGACGTTTGCACCGTTAAACAACTGCAACAAAACAGGTATTCTGACCTCTTATTACTCATCTCTGCCACTCTAGCAAATAATCTCTGCAAACAGAAAAAAAACGTGAAGGGAAGACATCCACACTCACAGAAACATCTGCAAGCAACTTATAAGCTGCACATGCAAACTTTCTGACCAGAAACCCCCAAAGCTGAGATCTTTCCCCAAAAGTTTGTCTCTGCTTCCAGCAGCTCAAATACCATAACAATACATAACCTGCTGTTCCTATGTGAAATGTTCCTAAAGAAGAGAAAGCCCTTTAAAGGAGCTGACTATTGCAAAGGGAGAAAGCAAACAAGGTTCTTGACTGTGTCACTTCCTGCTCTGATATTGCTTCCAACTCTTCTTATTTTTTGGGGAAAAAACAAAAAATCTGCAATTTCAACAGATGATGGCAGCTCAGAGATTAAGAGGACACCAAACCAGACAAAGCTAATATGAGAAAACTGTACAAAGAGACACAAGAAAAGCAATCTAGTTTAAAAATCTAAAATCCCTAGCACAAAATTAATGCAACTTACATAAGTTATATAAAGAATGGTCCCCCCAAATAAATTTTTTGATACATCAGTAGTTTTTACCACTACTTTGATCAGGCATGCTCAAAACATTAAATATCAGATGCTCTTTATACTTGACATGAGATACTCTATTCCAGTCAGCAGTATCTTTAAAGATGCAGTAACATACATATCACACCACTATGCAATTACCCCTAAAAGGAAAAATTATTTGTGAATCAACTAGGAAATCATTTTTCCCTTGAAACATGGCCAAGTCTGTGGCCCCAGGACATCCATCTTCTATTTGGGGAGCAGGCTACCATGAGTTAGCTAACAATTAGTACACTAGTTTCAAAAATACTTTCTCAGACTGATTTCTTTGGTTTCAGGGTGTGACTAGAACCTCAACAGACAAAATGAGATAGGAAAACATTTGAGATGCCTCACAGACCAGTAACTGAGACATTCAAACTAATGATAGAATTTTAATTGAAAGCAGTTAAAATTAATGTTGTCAACTGTTCCAAATGTGTATTTTCTTACAGTTTGTCATCACTTTGAGAGACAAATTCCTGATTTTAACATCAGGATGAAGCATTCTGCAGTAAAACACTGTCTCTCATATGGCTTGTAAAATTGAACAGCTTTGGAAAATAGCAATTTCCTGAATTCTCAGATGCTGGATATACTGCTGGGAAATATTTCTTAACCTCTGAAATACATTAGTCTGCTGTAAAAGCCAGCTAAAGCATTTGTTAACATATCAGACACATTACAATAACCAACCTGGGCGGAGAACATTCAGTGATGACAGAGCACTTGAAAAAGCCCCACCGGCTTTTGGTTTTTCTTCTTCCTTCTCACTTTCAACTTCCATTTCTTCTTCACCATGCTCACTGTTTGCAGTCCCATCTTCCTGACCTATATCCTTAATCTGTCCTGTCTTTTCTAGCGGTGGATCGACTGGTAAGACAACAAAGCCCATATTTTACTCTTCTTAAAAAGATCGCTCAGAAGAATTTTTTTAAGGTCTAACAACCCAAAGTAAAAATCCAATGAAAATGTTAAATGATAATTTTATCGTTTGAGTATCTAGTAAAATACACCTTCTTAGTTGTGATTAAGTAACTGACATCCTCTCAAAATAAAATTTGAGAAAGCAGACACCCCAACAACCACTAAACATTCTACACACATATTGCTACGTATTAAAAAAGTAAAGGAACTCAATAATTCAGATTGCACGTGCAACCTTCGCACAGCCTCTTACATATGTAATGAGAAAGCACTGCCTGTGTTACACCAAATCCTTCCACAAGAACAGACTCCTTTCGAAAGAACCCCTTCATTTTCCTCTTAGGCTGGGTGCAACATCACCCTACATTAGGTGGGTAACATACAGACACAGGCAGAAGGTACAAATATTCTATTAAAAAAAATGCATGTTAAATCCAGATATCCAATCCAAGTTGCACGTATTTGAGTTTTTAGACTCTAGCATTTGTCTAAAGAATCCAGAATACTGACTCAGAAGCAGCCCCAAGGTTTTTGCACTATAACCAAACCAACCACAGGGACTGCAAAACGCACAAACAGAAAATAAGCACACACTAGCCATGTGTAAAATGCAATTTTTAAAGGACCTTTGTGACAAAGGCAAGAATTGAGATCCAGGTTTCCCCAGATCACCTGGATATTAGCCACAGAAATGCTAATTTCTGGTTTTGCTCATGCCCCATATCACTGCAGAGGCAACTTATGATTTGAATAAGAAAGAATTTGTGGGGTTTTAAAATGCAGACAAAGCCTTTTTAACATCTTTAAGATTTTAAAAGTCTAATTTAACTTAAAACCAGTCAATTTTCTGCATGGGACCGTGTTCAACTCTCATATGCTTCAGGTATGCCACTGCAATCTTTAGATTATAAGCCTCTTGGCTTGTGTTCATAGCAGTGTAGGTTATTGCTCTACACAAAAAACCTAACTCAAAAAGGAACATAACACTTTACCAATGAGCTTCCCAAAAACCAACTGCAGAAGCACAATGAAATTGAAATCCCAGGCTCTATTCCAAGCTCTGGAGGACTGGACATTGTTAAAAGATCCTTCTGCTCCAACACCTCCATCCCATCATCTTAATCATCAAGTCTACTCTAAGGTCCAAGTCCTGAAACAGCTGTTGAATAATTTACTTAATAACAAAGAGCACCACTCTGCTCAGCCCAAAACCTTCCTTTTCAAGAAGATGCGTTACAAGGACACATTCTGTCAGATAAGCACCAGACACAGCTCTAAACTAATTTACTTTCTTCCTAATTCAATAGGAAGAAACTCATCCAACATAAACAGACCTAAAATATAGAATCTACTGAGGTCTACTGACAAGCATATATGTAGTTGAGGAATTCCATCCTTCTACGTTAATTTCCACAGGAGCAAGACTCAAAGGACTCAAATCCACATGAGAAAGAATCAAAACCAGCTTCAGAACAGCATTTGTAAGGTTCAAATGAACACATTCAGCGCATGCTTTACTTCAGTTCCAAATGCTAAATCTTCTAAAGACTAACAATTCATCCTGAAAACAGGTAATTTGTATTTACAATACTCCATCTTTTCCACTACAAAAGTTACTATTAGCTTTGCAGTTACCATCAGTTGGAGAATTGACCTCTGTTCTAACTTTTGATTTTTCAAGATCTTCTTTGTATTCTTTCTTCAGTTGTTTTACAATCTTTTTGCTGTAACTTGATTTCTTCACCTTAAAAACTTCTTCAGTTTCTTTAAAAGAGAAGTTGGAAAACATCACATTAGACCTGCCAAGAAGTATACTGACCTATTAAATCTCTTAATTTTGTACTTAGTAATTAACAAATGCCACTAGTAACACAATTTAACGTGACTTTACATTTGCACTGTTGCAACAAAACTAGTCCCATATCCTTTCAGGTAGACTCACGTCTACCTCGTCTTTTTGCAGTCATTTTCAAGCGTACTCATCCTGCTCACAGCACAGTCAGGGAACAGCAAGGCCAAAGTTACACAATCTGACTGTAGTAATCTTTTAAAAACAAACAAACAAACAAACAAAAAACAGCTGATCCTTCACTATGACCACGAATTTGGAAGAAAATGACATGAAGCCCCAACATTTTGGGTCAACAGCCTTTTCACAGCCACACAAATACAAGACTAATGAGCAAAGAAATGGCTGCTTTTGGCTGTGCTACCAGTTTAAATGCCTGCAGCACTAATATCTACCAAAAGGTATAAAATACGTAGTTGAAGAACTAAATAGCACAGAACAAAGTTTGATGTAGAAAATCCACAAGGGTTTGTTTGTTTTTTAAGTCTATAGTGTAATTCCATGTTTCCAGTATTTCTGTCAAGATTTCAGATCACTTGTCTTAGAATCCAAGTTCCAGTGATCACAAAAAGAATTCCTTCCAAGAAAATTCAAAATGCACAGTTACTCTCCCGCTGACAAAAGGTATCACAAAAATAAGGTCCTCATTTTATTCACCCTGAACTGGGATGCAACAAACTCTGGAGTTTGAGGAGTGTTTTTTCATTATTTTTGATCATAACAGCTATTATCCTTAACCAAATTATCTAAGTGCGATTGGACCAATTAACGACTGCAGTACCTGCTGGAATCCAGCAGCATTACCAGCTGAAGCGCTGTACAAACACAACTATGGGATTCTGTCCAAAGCTGCGGTCCAGAAACTGCTCAAACACTTTTTCCACTACTTGTGAAGGTTAATCTAATAAACCTTGTGGACAGCTAGATGAACTAACTCCGCAACAAAACACCACTGGCTTCACCTGGAGTTTGCCAGGACAAGAGACTGTATGACACAACCTGGGACACCA
>NW_010333626.1:0-1599 GCF_000700745.2 Antrostomus carolinensis
TATATATATATATATATATGCCCATTGTATATCCCAGTGCAAGAATATAGTGAATAAAAAGAGATCTGAACCCATTAGCTCTGCTTAAAGATTCCTACTAAAATTCATTTGCCTGCACAGCCACGAACATTACCAAAGGCTGCCAACATGACCTGGGAGAGAGATTACAACTTTACATGGTAGCAGCAATAAATACTTAGAAATAACACAGAATTTAGTTCTCCTGCCTGTTTTACTGTACATGTAGCACTCTGAGTGTAGCCACTGACAGGAACTGAACAACTTTTGGACCAGTTTTTTGCTTTCATATTAGACTGAAAACATGCCGTGTTTTTCATTGCAACTGGAAGTGACCTGGTGTAAAAGGTTTTTACACACATATATATGTACTCAGGTAGGTATGTGAATAACATTGCTTTTTTTCCTTGCCTTTTCAATCTATATTGTGAGCGTAGGAAAAACCAATAGTCCTTTGGGATATTGTATATATAGGGAAATTGTAATAATTTCTTTGATTCCTCATATGTCGAATACTTCAAATAAAATAATATTTTAGACGAATGGATGGAGGTGCACACAGCTTGTGCTGACATGAACACTAGCTATCATAGCTACAAAGCATCAGTAAAAAAATAAACTCATTTCCAGCCTTTTTCCCTTTAGAAATATATTGCTAGCTTTTGGAAAAGGGTACGGATTTACTGATTGATTGTGTGTGTCAAATTGAAAAGAGAGAATAACTGAAAGGCCAAGTTGCTGCCTAACACCATTGCTTTAAACTCGGAAAAGTTAGCGCTGATATTTTACTGTGCTTTTGTGTTTTACTTTTCTACCAGCTTTTTGGAGACTGGGAATCTCATCTGCGAAGGATAATGAAATTGATTGCTGGCGGAGGATTATCCATCACAGGATCCCACAACATGTGTGGCGACTATCTGTACAGCGGTCACACTGTCATATTAACTCTTACATACTTATTTATCAAAGAATGTAAGTTCAGTACTATTGATAGGGAATTTCCTGTTGTATAATTGCTTGCTAATTGAAGAATGATTGTGCTGATTGGTAAATACAATTAAAGTAAAAATGCCGCCTTCTTTTTTTTTTTTTTTTTTTTTTGATTAAATAGAAATAGTAGAACTTCAAAGACATAGGACTTACTGAAAAAGAAAATTTTTGAGGCAAAATAAAACACTACTGTGTACTTGTTTGAATTAAATATTTTATTTCAAAAACCTTTTGTTTAGAATCTAATTGACACCTTTGTTGCACCCTGTCTGATGAATGGTAGTTCAGCTACATTCCTCCTCACCTAGAGAGAGATGAATTCCATGCTAAATGCAAGGTTGCTCATTTTTCAAGCATCAGGCTTAATGTGTGCTTTTCTTTTGTGAAAGGCAAGAGGAATGGATTGCCATCTATGTAGAATCAATATTGAAATACAAATCAGATAATTTTACTGACAAGGTTATATGATATTGTTATGTCTTGGCCTGTTTCTCAGAGATTTCATAACCTTTCTCTTTTCCAAGGATCTGATTATCCCTGAGTACAATTTTAAGTTACACCTTGAGATAATGATACCTATTTTGTGATCTC
>NW_010333626.1:1610-19030 GCF_000700745.2 Antrostomus carolinensis
CTTAATCATAATGCAGACATTGCACGACCCGCCCAGGATTGCAGTCTACGTCCTCTGCTAATTATAGTCTTGCGCACTGATAACGTTACACTTTGAAATAATCACTGCTTGTGCTTCTTTCCAGATTCCCCACGGCGACTCTGGTGGTATCACTGGCTTTGCTGGGCACTCAGCATGGTTGGAATGTTCTGCATCCTCCTTGCTCATGACCACTACACTGTGGACGTGGTGGTGGCTTACTACATCACTACAAGACTTTTCTGGTGGTATCACACCATGGCCAACCAGCAAGTGAGTTTCTCCTGGTCTTTGGATCCACGTGGCTCTGCTTGCTGTAGTCTGGTGGTGGGTGAATATTCACACTTTGCTTTGAGCCTTTCCACAGGAGTAGGAGTGTCATCAGTTGTGTTCATCTTGCATCTTGACTACAAAAATACCTGGAGGTCTACCCACAAACAGGCCAGCCTCTCTGCTTCTGTTATGTATCCTCAGTTTTTTAATTCCTTCTGAATTTGGGCTAGTTGGCTTTTTTTGCGTTAGCAGAGCAAAGCACTTAGATGTGGTGGATTTTTTTAGTTGGTGTGGGGGTTTTTTGTTGTTTCTGAAGTCCACTGGGTTTTCCTTGTATTCTGTGGCTTGTGTAGATGAGGCCTCACTAAAACTTAACCAGTTTTTCAAAGCATTTCTGAAGTTCCCCTAATCAAGGGAAGTATTTTCCTTTTGGAGGATAGTGGAGTAGAGAACAGCCTGCTCCTGTCCTAAGGCCTGTATCTGGGAAGATGTGAAAAACAGGGTGATGGGGGAAATACTGAGAACAAGGATCTGCTTCGGAGGAGACGCAGCACGTGATGGGAGATAGCAAAGCATGTTTTGTGATACCCAACCAAGGGGCAGTGGTAAATGACTGAAATCAAATGAAGAAGTCTAAATGAGGTCTCATGTCATTCTCGTCATTCTTACTTTCCTGCCAGTTAACTAGATCAATAAGAGATGAGATTACATTGCTGAGGAATGTGAGAGAACATGCACAAGTCTGTTATCCATGGGAAAGACCTAGTAAGTTAAGAGAAACTCGAGACTGGATAACTTCTCTTAGGTCTGTACAAACTGGTGTCCAAATATATTGTGTGCAATGTGGAGAAAGATATTTTGCTTATCTGTTGCATATGACTCCAGTTAATTACATTTAAGAAAGACCTAGTATGATGATAGGAAATTAGTTAATATTGTAATGGTACAGATTTTCAGATCATATGAAGGTCTTCTACCTACCATGTCATATTAGTCCGATGGTTTTGATGCTCCTTGAAGCCAATACACCACAGTCAGGCCCCGTGGTACTTTTTTCCCACCAAATGCCTAATTGCAAAGAATGAACTTTGATGTTCAGTCAGTTTGGGAACTGCCGTGTTTGACAGCAGTCTGTGCTGACTTCATAACTGTTGTCATACAGCACCAGACTGACTTCCACGCTTTGAATTTACTCCTGGGATTGATACAGAAAGAACATCCCCTTCTGCTTAAACAATGTGACACTGAAAGCTAGTTACATACCAGCTAGGCCTAGTCAGGTTTGTAGTCTAAAATAGGTAACAGGGGACTTGAGGTGTCGAATCTTTGCGATAGGGTAGATAAGGCAGTGATGAACCAGTTTATTCTGTGGAGGCAGAAGTGTTGTAAACAGGCCAAGAGATGAACTGAGCATGCGCAGAAGAAAAATTCAACTAAAGGGCACAGTGAGAAAAGTTTCACAACCACAAGAGGACCCCCAAAGAGAATCAAAGGGATATCAGTGTGCATGTGAAAAGGACATTTACATATATACATGAATTCTTGGAATTGTGATGAATATGTTAACAATTTATTGGAAAAGTAATGAACATGCATGTTTTGATAGTATAAAGCTTCTGTAGAGAGATGAGTCTGGATGCATGATAGGTGGAATGATCCCCCATGCATCCAGCGCTGCAGTAAAGAATGTCTGCTTCTTTAGACTGCACTGGTGTTAAGAGGTTCATTCCCAATTTTGGTGACAGGATCTGTCAAAACAACGGCACCGAGTGGCCGTGCTTCCAAGCTGGAAGGTACTGAAGTCAGGACTGTCTTGGGTGCTGATGAGGACTTGCTTCAGAAAAGCCTTTTGCCTTATTGTATGGAAACGTACCTGTTTTGCTGCATGCTGTGACTCAGAAGATGGCTCAACATTGCTTCCCTAAGCTGCTGAGATGTTGGGAAATACCAGTACCTGGATCCTTACGAGAGCACACATTTGTGTGCTAGTCTCTCCTTCCTGCGCACAGTGGCTGTGGCTTGTGTCTGACCTTAAAATTAAAAGCAAAATCCAAAGTGGATTTATTTTACATGTGAGTTTATGACACAGAAAGAAGGCTTAGCATGCAGTCCCTGTGCTTGCACTTTCTGGTGGGCTGGTAGAACTCTCCCCTGCTTTGGGGTTGAAAACGTATAGTGGGGTGGTTGGATAACTCCCTCGGTGCCTGTCCACTCCTTGTGTCTCAGCTGTGGTTTGCTCGTGGCTCGGAGAAGCAAAAGGGTGAGTGGAGGTAGTTTTAAGAGCACGTGGAGGGCAGGGCAGGGTCGTTACCTCCTCCAGATGGTTTGGGGCATGCCTTCCTCATTGCTCTGTAGGCACGCCCCCAGGCTCCAAAGCCATTCTTGAGCTACATGTAATTTCAGAGATACTTATGGACACAGCTGTGCTTTGGGTTGTTTTTTTTTTTTTTTTTTTTTTTTATTCCCAAAAGAGAGTCACCTGATCTTTTTGGGCCATTCATTCTTTTCCTATGGGACCATTGAACAACTGAGGTCTTGAAACAAGGGTGGGCCTCACTTGGGAACAACATTAGAGAAGAGGAGGCTGAGAGGAGACCTTATCACTGTCTACAACTACCTGAAAGGAGGCTGTAGCAAGGCGGTTGTGTGTCTTTTCTCCCAAGTAACTCACGATAGAACAAGAGGCAATGGCCTCAAGTTGCACCAAGGGACGTTCAGATTGGATGTCAGGAAAAACGTCTTCCCTGAAAGGGTCCTTAGGCCCTGGAACGGGCTGCCCAGGGAGGTGGTTGAGTCCCCATCCCTGGAGGGATTTAAAAGACGGGTAGATGAGGTGCTCAGAGATCTGGTTTAGTAGTGGACAGGTACGGTTGGACTCTATGATCTCAAAGGTCTTTTCCAACCAAACGATTCTATGATTCTATCTGGTGTGCGCAGGGAGGCTGTGGAAAGGTAGTTTGGCTCCTCTTGATCTTTGTCCATGCAGATCTGTTTGGGAGGTGTTTCTAGATATCGAGAGATTTTTGGAAGCAGCTATAAGCAAAACACCAGCAATGAATGGTAGCAAGCGATGTGCAATAAAGTCATGCACGTAAGTGACATGCTCTTGTGTAATTATCTTTTTTTCCGATTATCTTTGTATAGGTGCTAAAAGAAGCTTCCCAAACAAACCTCCTTGCAAGGGTCTGGTGGTACAAGCCCTTCCAGTACTTTGAAAAGAATGTCCAAGGAATTGTACCTCGCTCCTACCATTGGCCCTTCCCCTGGCCAGTGCTGCACCGAGGCAGGCAGGTAAAGTACAGCCGCCTGGTGAGTGACACATAACAGCATGTCGACGGACAAAATGGGGGGAAAGGACGTGTCCCAAGTGCTAAGAACTCCCTACAAGAAGATGCCATAAAAAAAAAAATAATCAGCCGCTCCCTAACCCTTTCTTTTAACAGCTCCCTTGACTTAACCTATTCAGTTACCTGGTAAGCACTGTGATCTTTTTTTTCTCTCCAAAGGATCTGCGTTGGACAACAATAAAGAAAATCTAACTTATCATGCACTGTTATACATTTCTTGTTAATAGATTTGGGATTTACATTTACTCATCACCACGTTCCTTTGTATATGATGCGACAGCATAAATGAGAGCTTTTATATCATAAGTTCTGGTCTTTCCAGTCATGTCTGGGAATAAAGCATATTATTTTCTTGGGAAAACATACTTTTCATATCTCTTGCCCCAAAGATTGGGCTGTAAGCCATTTTCTAGCAAATGACTATATGAAGGTTTCTAAATACCCGCCTTGGGTAAAATCAAGAAATCTTTCTACCTGTTGCACCACGCTACGAATAAGATGATAGACACAGGAAGGTTTGGTAATCTTGGTTTTGTAGAATCTGCAGTGACTGTGTCAACAAATGCAAAAATAAAAAAAAAAAAAGGAAAAAAAAAAAGAAGAAAAAAAAGTTGTAAAGTGATTTTCTAAGTATTTCCTAACTTTATTTTTCAAAATGTGTATGAAAATTAAATTTAAAAAGATTTTTACATGTCAGAGAATAGAGAGTTAAAATTTAAAGAAAATGCTTCTTGGGAGAGAGAGATTTGTCTATGTTTCTAGTGCCTTTCTCGTCTTGATTGTATGGTCAGTAGGCAGTCTTAAATGTTTTTATTTAAAATAAAGTATTCCATGAAAGCAGAATTATATATACTGTATAATGACTAATTTTTGCATTTATAGCTAAATTAAACTGGAAATTTGCTTATAATGTTGAAATTGCCATGCATAGGGGGGAAAAACAAACAAAGAGAAAGGGTCCGATCTTGCTCACACATTGTGGGTAGGTCAAATTAAAAGGTATCACTTTATTGTCTATGTGGTAGCTGTATTTTAAAAAGAAAAACAGCCATGAATTACTGTTTTTTAAGAATTTTACAAATCATCACTGAGTGAACTCTGAAATGGTTTCTCCATCCCCTATTGAAATGTTGTTGAAAAACAACAAAGATAATCTATTTCTTTAAAATATTTGTGCAGAAACTGCATGTAATTATAAGTTTCACTCCTACCATACATACTGTATGTTTGGGGAAGTATTCTATCCTAAACTTGCCAATGTGCAGAACAAAATAGTTTTTTTAAAGAATGAAGAAGAGAAAATATATATATAAATATATATATATATCCATTCTGTATTTTACGTGAAGCAGAGTTATCTTCTGTAGGGTTTTTGTGTATTCACAAGGTGATATTTGTATTGTAAAACAACAATGGTGAAGGAAAATAAAAAGGCTTTTGAAAAATGTAGTTTCCTTTATCTTTTTAATATTAAGTTTAAATTTAAAGCTGGGTTTATTCTTCCAAACCTTGCCTTTAATTTTATGTGTTATTGCACTATAGGCCATCAAATTTGGACTGTATGGAAACTGCATTGATTTTGAATTACTGTTCGCATTGGGCAAAACAGTGCCTTATCTGAAATAAATCCTATGCAATAGATTCTGATCATGTGGGAGCCGGGAGCTGATGGGAGAAGCCTTCCTGGGAGCCATCACCAGGGCTTGAAAAATCTACCCCAAAACTGCTGGGACGCAGCGCATTGCAGGGTAAACATCTGTGACCCCAGGGTCTATCAGTCCTGTCACTTAAATGCCCCCAAAAAACCCAACAAAACTTAAATTTCTGTGAGCACGTGGTGGTGAAAGGGTAATTTCTTTCTTCTTTTCCCTTTTTTTTTTTGGGGGGGGGTGGGGGGTATGGTTTATCTCTATTTTTCTGCCCTGTTCCTCAGCCTTGGCCAAAAACTTCCTTGAAGAATTGATGGGGTGTTACTTTTGCTGCTTTGCCTCACGGTTGCTTGGGATATGCTAAACGAGACCAACCCATTTCTTACCAGTTTTCTTTCTCCCTGGGAGGGAGGGGATTCCTTCATGCCCTACGCTTCTTGGCCAAACCCTTTTCTGTGAATTTTAGGGAGCAGCTCTACACTCTGGACCTTCAGTTCACAGTGTGATCTTTGCAACTATGTGGTTGAAAGTAAATTTAAAAAAAAAAAAAGCAAACCCACCCCGAGATGATTGCTTGAGAGAATTCATGCTCCCAGACATAAATGAAGGAGTAGATTTTTCAAGACCTGGCATCACGCCCATCCAAACCATTGACATAAGTACATGTATGGATATATGCACATGACATTAAATGGAATCTGCTGAATCCTGCATTGTGGTGTCTGACTTACTGCATGGATCTTGCTAAACATGGTCTCGTTACCGCAGCAGAGCTGTGGTTTGGTAGAGCATGCTGTCTTGAGAAATAACCCTGGGCAAGCCGGGACACAGAGCTCAGCAGCAGAGCATCGCTCTGGGTGTGCCTGGTCTGGAGGAGGGGACCCAGGGAATAGGTACAGGACAAAACTGTCGTGCATTGGTGTTAGCTCCAGACTCAGGCGCTCGTGCTGCCTTGTTCTCCTTCCCCGTGAGTATCTGCTTAGCAGCACTGGCTTTTTAAGATGGGTGGTGTCTTGGGATGGCGCTAATGCTGCGGGGATGGGTGCGTGGAGTGCAGCTGCTCATGGTTTAGTGTTGCACTAATGGTTAGGGATCCTAAATTTCCCACCACTGAGCACGTTTCCCCCAAACCACCCAGCTTTGATATGTCTACAGTAATTCTTCTGCACTTGCTTTCTGGAGAAGCATAGTCAAGGGGTGATGGTGGTCTCCTGGAAACTTTGAACACCTAGACTTGCTTTCTGAACTTGGGTGTTTCTGGGGTGAGATCCTTTGGGCAGCTTCCAGCGGCAATTCTGTTCCCTATGAGGGGCAGAAACAACAAGTAGGGTGTCCCATCACCCTGTGGCATGGGCACATGGGTGCATTGCATGCATCTGCCTTGGGTAGTGGCGCTTGTGCTGCTTGGGTGCGTGTGGCTGGGCGCATGTGGACCTTTGCCACCGATACGCATCAGAGGGATGAGCACAGCAAACTCGTGTGGGTTTGGAGCACAGAAGTCTGTAAAAGAGCTGAAATCTGGTCTTGTCCTGCCTTGATTGAAGCAGGTGAAGCTAATGGCTCTTCCCACATTGTGCCAGTAAAACCATCTTCTCTTGACATTATAGTTGAATATTGAGTTGTTAGGTTCTAGGGTACCTGTAGGAGGATGAATTTGAAGGCTTGGGTTGTGTGTGGAAGGGGTAAGCCTAGACTGCAGGTGCTTGGAGGGTGAAATTTGAAGGAGGCATCTCTAGCAGAAAAGACTGGCAAAGGGCAACTTGAGATGGAGGAGGACCTGGCAATTGTCAGAGTCCTGGAGAAACAGAAACCAAAATCTTCCCTAGGAGGGTAGACTTTGATGAGTGCCCATGTTGCTGAGATCCATCTCAGTTTAGCTTTTAGTCCTTGCTGGAGGGGAAAGTTTAAAGATGCTTAAAATATAGGAATGGGGGGTTTTTGAGGAGCATGGGACAAGCAAGGGCAACTATCCCTTTGCTTTTCTGTACTCTCTGAAAAGAGACCCTAATGATCTGCCCAATTCTGCGTTGCTGTTTTTCAACCTCCAGGCCCAGGGGGTAAGAAGGGTTTCCCAGTCTTGTGCCAGAGCTCTTCTGCTTTGCACGTGCTGCTTGGCTCTTCCTCAGAGTGGTGCTTTCCATGCGCTCTCCCACATCCCAGGTAAGTGCTGTGCCCAAGGGGCTGGTGTTGCATGTGTTTGAGCAAAACCCATCCAGGCCCCAGGAGCGACTGATCGACGCTGGTTTGTGTGCAAATTGAGGATGTTGTTGTCGCCAACATGGTTGCCAACAAATGCTTCCAAATGCAGCCAGCCACCTTGTGATCCTGCTGCAGGTTGGTGAAGGGGGAATGGGTTATACTGGGGGAACGTGCTTCAGCCAGGAGATGATGAGCTGAAGCTAAAATGGGCTGCTGTAGGGTTTCTTCTGATGTCTCCTATGCTCCTAAGCACTGAAAATGCTGCTGGTTTAGGCTTAGAAATCTCTTAACCAATTTTGGTCTCAAAAGATATCTGTCAGAACGAGGATGTCTCCCTTGACCACCCCTCTCCAATGATGGGGACAATCTTCCAGGTAGTACCACAGGGTCCATCTGTTTTGTGGTTGTTCCCACCCCCTTTAACACAATGGGGACAACTTGCTGCAAGAGCTTTCCCACAGGATGCCTTCACCCCCTGGAAGGATCAAAGCAATTCATCCAAGCCCTGCTTTTGTCCACGTAATGCTTCAATGCAACTCCCTTTGCAAAGCAGCTGCAGAGCTGAAGGGTTTCTCCTTTGGACCTATTTATGATGTTCTGGGGGACTTTTGGCCAATGTCCTCCCTAACTCAACTAATAATCGCTTCTGCTCAGGCTTCACAGCTGGTTGCCTGCAGCCGTGGCACACGCTGGTCACAGCATAGTTACCATAACCACTGTTTTTCTTCTTCCCCTCAAGAAAGTTGCACTGCCAAACAAGTTAGTTGAGCAACTCTTTGTTTTGGGTTAATTTTGGTTCATCTCAACCTCTTGCAGGTGGGGTGGGATGGGTGTGATGAGTCTGAGCTAGGAGTCTAAGTGCAGAGAAGGAATTTTTATCAGCAGCCCGGCAGGGTGGCTTTGCCTCAGGCAGCCTGCTGCTGGGTGAGTGAGCCTGGGCTCTCCCTCCAAGATTATATCAGGTTTGTTTGGTTTTTGTTTTTTTTTGTTTTTTCCTACTTAATGTTTCATAGGCTTGAAGGAAAATGAAGTGGGAAAGGAGCTCAGGATGTGACCTCTTTTTCTGCTCTGTCATCTCCCCCTTCAGTAGCAGATGCAGCTCCCTACCTGCTGGTTTATTATCTTTTAGCCTTTCCATTGACTTCTACCCATTGCCTGTGTTTTGACAGATAATTTCATCTGGCAGCCAGGTTATTTTGGGGGGTGTTAAATTCAGGACTAAGTTTTCAGCAGACACGTTGATATTTGTGCCCTCCTCATCGTTTGGTTTGTGCTGCTGTTTAGGGAAATGAAAATGTGGCGCTTGCCCACGTTTGCTCATTTCCACCCCTCCCATTCATCTCACAGAAGGGACGGCCTGCCTGTGCCTTGTCACACAACCTCTTTGTGACATCATTCTGCATTTTAGCTCATGGGAAACCTCAGCCAGGCTCGGGGGGCAGCAAGCTGGATGTGTAATTTTCGAAAGCAGTGACATTATGTATGAGCAGGCATGTGGCCTTCTGCTGCTGCTTCAGATGGTCATCAGCAGAATATTTTTCAGTTGTGGTGAAGCTTTAATCCATTTGCATTTAATCTGTGGGTAGATGTGAAGCATGTGGTGTGGGGAGTTTTGAGGTGTTCTCATGTCTGAGCATCAATTGAGTGTTAGCAGCAAAAAATCACCAGGACTTGCTTGTCCAGAAGGACAGGAGGCTCCTGGCTCATACCACATCCCAGGGCAACATCTCAATAATGTTTCTTAGACATCCCTTCAGTTCAGCTGTTACTCAGTGATCTGCATGTGACATTTGAGTTTACAAACTGTAATTCATCCAGTTTGGCTACCTTTACAAAAGCCCTTCTCCCTGTTCAACCTGCCCTCCCTAAACTTTCTGTGCATGCTCCCAGATGTGTTGTCCAGCAGGAAAGTCACCGTTTACCACCACAAATGGGTCTGATCCCACTGCCAGGAGCAGCTTTCAGCTACACCAGGGACCCACAGTGTTTCCACAGCACAGCGTGCAATCTCCTGATGAGCTGCGAGTACCAAAACACTGTGTCCCGCAGAGCTCCTGGCATCCCTCCTGGAAAATAGCTTCACCCAGCAGACCAGCTATTTAGCACATGTGCAGGGACAGGTGCTTGAGGCTCTCGAGGGACAGCGGGGTAGCCCAGTGCTGCAACCACAGCAAGTTTTTGTTGTGCAGCTCTTCATGGGCCTCATCTTCTGGTTTTCTGTCCCTTTGACATTGCTTTTGTTCTCCTCTTGCTTCCCTGATGAAGTTTTAGGTTTCAACTCTACCTACAGAAAGGGGTCCTGAGCTTAAGTGATGTATTTAGAGCTGGCTTTAGCCATGTTTCCTCATGTTGCTCAAGCTCAGACAGCTCCTATGAGTAGGAAAGAGGCACGACTACAGCTGAAGCTCCTGTTGAACCCAGTGGGAGGAGTTCTCCCAGCTTGGGGTGGCAGATTTTACTTTACCAGAAGAAGCAGAAGTTTCACAAATTGATTGAAGGCAGATGCACTAATTCCCCCCTGGACTGGCAACCTGTCCACCATGCTCAAGTTTTCCAAAGAAATACTTGAGGAGCTTTAAGCCCAGCTCAGATCTTGGTGAAACATCTGAATTGCTGCGTTGGCCACTGAAGGCCAGAAGGAAATCACTGCATATCCCAGGTGCTGGGCAACCAACTAGCAAGCTGGAGAGAGATCTTGTACTACCCCTTGGTGTGGTCCAACCAAACAATTCTATGATTCTATGATTCTGTCTCTGGCTGGTGTTAGCTACCTCTGTGTGCCAGCCGGGTCGCAAAACTGTACTCAGGTGTGGCCATTATGTCCATGACTTCAGCCCTTCACCAAATGGAGCTACCTGCTGCTTCTTGGAGCAGGAGTGTGAGCATTTTGATCAGGAAAGTTGGAAAAAAAACCCCACATTGTGCGGCTTGGATCATCCCTCAGTGTGTCCTTGTCAAAGCCTAAGCAGCTTTTTGCTGACAGGTCTATGTAGAAAGGTTATCTCCTGCTATCAGGATCCTCCTGCGTCCATGTAAACTGGACTTTGGCCATTCTTTATTAAATAAACAACATTATCTAAGAGGCCTCTTAATTGCTTTCTCCTCCTCACATCCAGGATCCCAGGCTTTGGTGAACATCTTGGGTCCATACGAACAAGTTACCCATGTTGAAATTATGGTTGTTTCAGTTTTCTGCTAACAGGAACTGGCCACGGTTTAACAAATGGGCTTGAATCGAGGTTACCGCCCTCAAAGTGACAAGGCTTGTATCATGTCTGACCTTGCTGGAGAATTGCTCACCGCTACGTGGTATCTGCAGTGGCATCTCAGGAAAAAAAATATTTGCCCCCAGAAAAACACAGGCCGCTTCAGTGGCTGCAGAAATCCAGCCAGACTTTCTGGCTTTGTAGGTTGTAGCACAAAATGTTCCAGTGTAGTAAAGAAAAACCTGGGCAACACAGTGCCTTTTTTTGCTTTCTTTTTAATTTTTTTTTTTTAAAGGAAATGTCAGTCTCTTCATTACCCACCCAGCCTATTGATACTCTCCAGCAGAGGCAACCAAAATTCAACTAGACAATGCAGCAGATCTGTCCTCTCCCTAGTTCTGTGTGTGCAGTGAGTTTTACCAGCTGGTGAGTCTCACTTATCTGGACTCCATTTTTTTATTAGTTTAATTAGCAGAGAGGCAGCAGAATTGGTGTGGATGTCCACGAGGGCCTTCTGAAGACATTCAAGAACCCCACACCTCAACCAGCAGACGGAGGTGTATGAGGCAGCTGCATTTTGCAAGCACAAAGCAGCGGGCACTTCATCTCAAACACAGACCAGAACTGCCAGTAGGAAATGAAGTTTTAATTATAATGCAAATGAGCACCTGTTTTGGCTTTGGACCATTCATGCTGAGATGTCTCCGGTCAACCAAAACTCACTTGGTCATGGGAAAATGGAATGGTCGGGTTGCTGTCCCAATGATGACGAGCCATTCCAGAAAAGCAGAGATCCTTTAGAGAAGGGTTTCATCCTCCTGTGTTGGTCAAGGCAGGCGTTCCTTTAATCCTCATTGCTTAAAACTTTACTTTTATTTGCCTTTTTTAACAGATTAAGCTTTTTCTGCTTGTTTGTTGCCTCCTGTTGCCATTGCTTCCTGCATTCCTGGAAACCTGACGCATCTCAGGGGGTTAGCCAAAAACAGTGGTTGCAAGGAGCGTTGAAGCTTCGGAGAACATCCACCATGTGCTGAATTTAGGCAAAGCCCCTCTGAGCCTCCCTTTGGAAGGAGCTCAGACAAGGGCAAGTATTAAAGCTAGAACAAAAGGTGCTGTGAGACCACGTGAAGAAGCATTAAAATGAGAGGGGAGGAAGATAAAACCACTCCGATTTTAGGCTATTTCCCTTGAGTAGAGTGGGCAATAGTGAAGCACCGCCAATGGAGCGTTCTCTCCTTCCTCTCCACAGTCCGTGGGCAAGCTGCTGCTATGATAAATTCAGGATTAAAATAAGGATTGTGAGAAAAGGAAGGAAAGCAAAGGGACAGAACAGATAAATAAGTACTCTTTTTATTTAGTCTCTTCTGTGACCTGCTTAAATTTGAGTTTTCCATGGGAAGAGCACATGGAAGGCCAAGGAGAGGTGGGAAGTCCTTGATGTCCTGCATGTGCTTTCACTCTGTGTCTCTTCTGACATGTTCCCCATCGCCTTTCCTGCATGCTGACTTTAGAAGACCAGGATGGAGGGACACAGTTTCAGAAGATTTGCAGAGAAGATTGTGGTCTCCTATGCCTTTATAAGGGAAGAGCTTAATTTTATATGGTGCCAGCTTTGATTGCTTGCACAAACTGAGCTGAGAGACCAGGAAATGCTGGTTTTGTGCAGGCTGGTTTTAAAGCAAAATGTGGATGCTGGAGGAAAGGGTCTATTCTCCGAAATTATCTGGTCTTAACTCTAGGGGAGTGAGGAACTAAAAACTATGAAACAGAAAAGGAAGCAAAAGCTTTGTTGTTTTATTTTTTAAAGCAAATTTTCTGGGGGTTTTTTTGGGTTTGTTTGTTTGTTTTTTTCTCTAGAGGATGGTATATATAGGAGTTTTGAATCCTCCTTCTTATGATTTGAAAGTTCAGCCTTCACTGTATAAGGAAATGTACATTTGCAAATTTGTGTTTACTGGGTTTCCTCCTCTCAACCTTGCCTTATTGCTTCAGTGCATCCATTAATCATGAGTGGCTTTAGAAGATTTTCCTTCTTAATTAAGGGTACTTTAACAGAATATTTTAAACTTTACAAATGTATGAAATGCTTTTAAGAAAGGAAAAATAGCATCATTCTGTCCTCTGAGATCTCTTTACACGGTTTGCCTACAAAGCTGTTTCAAACCCTTGTTTAATCCCACTGAGTGAGAGGATCCACAATCTCACAAATGCTCCTTGTTAAATATTTTCAAGTAATTAAAATCTTGTACCTGGTCTCATATGAGAAATCAAGAGCATCCACCAGGAGAAGTCAAGATGAGCTGAGCATTTCCACGAGTCGGTTGGGTGGTGGCATCAAACCAAGTAGGTTTGCAAAGGCTTTGTTGACTTGTCCCAGAGTGCTCTGCAGCATTTGCACTATGTTGAGAATGAAAATCCTGTGCTGTTTGCAGTTTCTGGGTGTGTCTGGGAAGGGTACAAGTTGGTATCAAGTGACAGCCATCATGGGTAGAAGCCATCTTTCAGTAGGATAAGGGTTAGAAATAAAATACAACTTTCTTTAGTCTCATTTAGCACGAAATAGGAAGTAGGAGGAGTTGGAGGACTCTTGCTCTTGTGGAAGTGAGTTGTCTGTGGGAAACTTTTCATCTTAGGAGAAGATAACTTCACATGGTACAATGTGATACCAGCTTGGACTGAGGCTGTCCAGGCAAGGACCTCACAAAGGAAGAGGGTCTGCATGCATTTGACTTGTGCCTGCTTTCAAATCCCATGTTTTCTCCCACCCCAAAGTGGAGCTTAACTTCAGGGATGTTCTGACCTGTCCAACCATGGCTACTGTTACCTCCAAGGCTCTGGTTTCCTTCTAGCCTAGATCTGCAGAGTTACTGATCTCAACCATCAGTGGTTGATGAGCAGGTTCATGAGCATCTTCCCCCTGACAGGACAGCTTTTGTATGGGGCTTTTATTTTTCAGGCTAGGTGCTCCAGTGTGGCTGCTTTGGGTAGGCGTTGTGCCTCCAGTGGGACCACAGTCCTTCCTTGTGGTGGTTGTGCTGGTGACCTGTCTGATGTGGTGAACGTGAGGTGCAGAAACAAGTGGGGAGAGTTTCTTCTAAGTGCTGGAAACATTTCCAGGACATCTCTTTTGAGGCAATTTGTCATTGTCACCAGATTGACTGCAGCTCTGAGGTGCTCCAGGGTACCTATTGCGCTCTGTGCACTCAAGAAACACTTTCCTGGCCACCATCTTGGTAATCCACCATCTTTGGAGGCACCAGGTTACATTTCTGCAGGCAGGAAGGAGTTCAGAGGGATTTACTAAGCTCTTAGCAGTTCAGCTGTAGTCTTTCCAGTTCAGGAAGTCCCTTTTCTGTACCAAAAGGCTTCCTTCTTCTGCAGTCCTTAGGCAGGGTGGGTGAACATGGCCATGCCACCTAGGGGAGAAGGGGAGCTGTGGGTCCCCATAATCTCATCGATTAGTCTTTTTAAAATGAAAACATTTAAGATATTCCCCAAAACATGTTTTGAGGTGCTATCGAACTTCCTTTTCCTCCTCCACCCCCAGCAATAGCTGAATTGTCCTTTCTCAAGTTACAGAGCCTTGGTGAGGTGTTTTCCTTGTCTCTTTGCATTTCATAGGGTGAGACTGACAGGACTTACCATCACTACACCAGTTCCTTGAAACTCAATTTCTTAAGGTTTCATGATTATCTAGCAAATACACCACCTTCAAGAAGAGCTCTTGCTGTTCCTGCCAAGGCACAACCTACTCCTGGTTCATCTCTGTCTTGGGACCTTTCCCTGGATAGAAGAGTGATTGACTGCTCATGTTTTTGTCAAACAAGGCTCTTCAGTTACCTCCGAGACTGGTGTAAAATTTGGAGCAACCTTGGGCCCTGAAGCAGGGTATTCCCGACAGCACAGAGCTCACCAGCGATATCTGTCAACCCACATGGCACAGGAGGTATATTCTCCACTGACAGCAAGGAAGTGTGTTCCTTCAGTATTGCAGCCAGGAGATAACGTATCAGTAAATCTTGCTTCTCCCCACCAGCCAGTCCAAAAATCACTGAATCAAAAGTCGATACTGAACGTGACCTTGAAGCAATGATTCAGACTGTGTGTGCCCAGTGTTAGCTGGAGTATTAACCCTTAGATTAGGGTGCAAGAAAGAAAGAGAAAACCTGAACCTCTTGAGATGTGTCTTTGATGGAAATGGAGTGTGAGGGAGAGGGTCAGAGGTGGTCCCAGCCTTAAATTCTCACTAAAAGACATGGTTGCTGGGGGAGGCAAAGGGGCATTGCTCCTGGGGTCTTTCATTCCCCCTGCCAGCAAGGGCAAGCGGCCGCTGTCTGAGGGACGTGATGGGTCCCATCATGTTTGAGAAGAGGAAACTCAAAACCTTTGGATAAATCATGCTTTGGCAACTAGTGGAGTTATGCACAATGTAACCAGTCTGGGACTCAAAAGGAAAAAAGATGGAAAAGGCTGTTTTTTAATAAATATCTTAATAAATACAAATACATCAATAGGATGTATTTTACACTTAAAATACAATCCTGTGTTCAGTTTCTTCTAGTATAGTTTGGAAACCCTGGAGACTGAACTTACGTGAGCATTAGAAGTCACGGCCAGATGGGAAGCAGCAGCCATTCCATGGGCTGGTCAAGATGAAGCAAAGAGGAGGGAAAAGTCCTTTTCTCAAATTCCTTGTGCACAGGAGCTCATCAGTGCAAATCCCGAAAGGTTATTTTAGAGATGTTGGCACCATTTGTAACTTTAAATAAATGCACTGGGGAAAAAAAAGTAAACCCTATAATCTCCTTGTGCAGTAACAATTATTGATTGGTTTCTTCTTATCTTGCAGAGTGCTTGACTCACAGAGCTGTAACAGCAATCATTGTCAAATTGAACTTTTCAATTGAAACAGGTTTCGAGCTTGGAGACGTTCCTCTAGACTCTGGGACAGGCAAGGGATCTCAGGTAAGTTTGCATGGGTTTTCATAGGACTAATGTTTGCCTCTTTTGGGATTACTTCATTGATTTAATTACTGGGAAAAAGAAAATTGTCATTATGTATCATGCAGATGTGTTTAAGGCTGGTGTTGTTGGATGGGTTGCAGTGCCATGCAGCTGGCTGCCAATTCCAAGCTTGAAAAATAAAAAGGGGAGGAAGGAAACCTATAATATTAGTTTTGTTGCCACTAGAAAATTTGCTGGGTGAAATTCAGCAATGGTCATGACTGATATCATTGACAAAGATCAATGATCTTACTATGGCAAAAAATGCTGATAGAAATGTCACCTATAACAAGCCTGGGTGACCAGTTGGCTTGCTGGTGATGTTGTTTCTCATTGTGACCTTTCCAAGACCATAAATGCTTGTTTCAGAGGTTATTTTGTGCAGATAGATTATTTCTAGGTCATATCACCTCTGGGGAATAGCCTGCAGGCATGAGCATTACCAAACCCCATGCCAGATGCACCTAAAAAAATGAGTTCTGCCTCACTCATCCCTTTCTAATCGTGTGTCCATCCTTCCCCATCTCTACTTCTGCAACAGTTGTAGGTGTGAAACACAGAATAACTCAGCCTGGAGGCACCAGGGTGATGGTCTGTAGCCCAACCCCACTCCCAGCAGGTCCAGCATCACAGCTACAGCAGGTTGCTTGGGGCTGTGTCCAGGTGAGATGGGGCATCCCCAGGATGGACACCCTTCCACCACTCTAAACAAGGCACTGGTCCTTTGGGGCAGATACATGGTTTGGTCACAGGCAGAGAGATGAGATCTACAGTAGGTTTTTATCTACCAACACATCTAAGGATGGATGGAAACAAATGGAGCTATTTTAAAGGCTTGTTTCTGCCTTGTACAGATGCTTACAAGAAGGGCAAAAGACATGTCTTTGCTACAAGTCCCACTTCCCACCAGGCAAGATGGACTCTCTTGATACAAAGCACAGGTGCCAGAGCAGGCCAAAGCAGAGGTCAACAGAGCTGTATTTTGAATAATTTTTCTTGTAAAATTTTAACCCAAAATAAGCTTGTGTCCAAGGAGGAAGAACAACATACAAAAAGCAAACCCGAAGAGCTCTGTATATGATGGAGAAAGCCAGCATCTAGATGTAAGGTCTTACCTTGGAAAGCTGTTGCAACCACTACTTTTTCTAGCCAGGAGAGAACTGCACTGGGACATGCAATGGGATGTGCTTGTCTCATGCTGAGTTTCCTAAATTAATCTTTATTACAGTGACAATATTGTTTTCTGATGTCCTCTGAGTGCATGAGCAGCAGAAAAGCTGAAAGGCTTCAGGCTGCAGCATCTCCCTCAGCCACTCAGTGAACACAGGGTCTGCTGAAAGATTATGGGTTTTATTTAAAAGATTTCTTCAAAAGATCAAGCCAAGTGTCCCAGGTATGCAGGTTCAGGAGTTCGGCTGCTCACTCTGTCGTATTGGGCCTCGTGACAGGGAGTGATCACTGCTCGCAGGAGATATATTTCTGCTGTCTTGAGCAGATTGAAAAATAAATCACTGCTGTCCATCCTTATCTCTACTGCTGCCTGCTCTGACACCATAGAATCACAAACTGGTTTGGGTTGGAAGGGACCTTAAAGCTCATCCAGTTCCAACCCCCCTGCCATCAGCAGGGACACCTGCCACTAGACCAGGTTGCTCAAAGCCTCATCCAACCTGGCCTTCAACACTTCCAGGGAGGAGCAGCCACAGCTTCTCTGGGCACGCTGG
>NW_010333626.1:19271-32042 GCF_000700745.2 Antrostomus carolinensis
GCCCTTGGATCATCCTCGTGGCCTCCTCTGGACTCATTCTAACAGGTCCATGTCCTTCTGATGTTGGTGGCCCCAGAACTGGAGGCAACACTGCAGGTGGGGTCTTACAAGAGTGGAGCAGAGGGGGAGAATCACCTCCCTCGACCTGCTGGCCACGCTGCTCTGGATGCAGCCCAGGACACGGTTATTGGCCTCTGGGCTGTGAGCGCACATTGCCAGCTCATGTTGAGCTTCTCATCCACCAGCACCAGTATGGGGGACACAAACCATCACCAGGTCTTCGAGGGTGCGATACGCTGCTCTGGGTGGGATGCACCTAATGTTGGGCCTCTCCCATCTGCCTTCTCCATGGTCTCTTTTCTGCTTTCACAGTGCCCTCACCATGTGTGGAAAGAGGTCCAAATGCTCCTTCTCCCGCCTGGAAGTGATCCTCATTGTTTGCCTGACATTTTTGTTAGTGGTGACTGTGGTGCTCCTCGTCCTCCACTTTCTCTCCAAAAACAGCAACGGCAAGTTGAGCTATTTCAGTCCGACCATCACACCCTGCTGGATTGTGTGTCCTGTGCAGTAATTTAAATTAAAGGGTTACAGGTAGAGAGTCACTGGGCCACTGCTGAGCATTCATAGTCTTCTCTGCGCATGGTCCTCTCGCACAGCTGCAGCACGGTGCTGTTGCTGGCCTCTGTGACAGGAGCATGGTGGTCAAACCCAACATAAACGTCTCTTAGGACTTGGATGCACTGTCTTGGGGCTGGTGGGTGAGACTGGTTGCAGGGATCCAGACAACCTCCCTTCTGTCTCTCTGCCTGGTGCAGGGTGTCCCAAGAGCCCCTTCCTCCTGGCACTGTACCAAGGAGATTCACAGCCATTTTAAGGGTGGCCCTGTTCACTCATGCCATTTTAAATTAGAGAAATGCCCTGAGGCAATTTGTGGCCATGTGAGCCAATTTCTCCTCTATTTTAAGTGACAACCGAGGAAAGGCCAGACTGGGAAGACCAACTGTCCCCTTACCCTCATGCCCTGCCTTGAGCAGCAACGGCTGGCTGGGGAAGACTGGGAACAGATCAAGCACATGGAAATATTTTCCCATGCAGTCATCTCAGCCTCCAGTGATTTGTGACTCCGGGATTTCCTGAGACGCAGATAATTTTTTTTTTTTTTTTTTTCATTTAATATCCCTCAATGACTTTTCTTCCGTGAGTTTTTCCAGATGCTTCATCTATCCTGTGGCAGGACTTCTGCAGCTTCATGATGGCTGGGATGAGACATGATCTCCTTTGGGAGTCCTTTTCCTCACTGCTTGCCTGGAGGTCATTGCCCAGAGCTGCTTTTCCCTTCTTTGAGCTTCTGCTGGCTCTGTTGTGATTTTTTTGAGACCAGGGAGCTAGTGCTGAACGTGGGACGTGTTGGAGGCACCAGGGCAACATAGATATGTGCCCATTTTTCTTCTCTAGTTCTTTCCCAGTAGCTCCTGACATGCCATATCCTTTTTCTCACTGCTGCTAAGCTGAATTTTTTGTGCCAAAACAGCTCTTACACGCTCGGATCTGTTTCCTACATGAGAGCAGTGGGCTTGGAGAGCTTAATCGGCAAAGCTAGGCTTGTTTCTTCCTCACTGTGAACCACAACATATTTCACACAGTCAGTGACCCCATCTTGTGAGCTCCCTCTGCAGTTCTCCAGGCCTGGTCCACCACTTACCGCCTCAAATGCCTTAACAACCTCAGCACCCTTTGACCACTTTGACAGCCTGTTGGAAACCCATGCAAACAATATCAGCTGGATCCCCCTATCCACAGGCCTGCTGAGTCCTCTGGCGATGTCAAGCCAGTTTCAGACATGCATTCTCTTTTAAAAGGCTGGGTTGTCCCTTCTGTTCCTGATTCTGCTTGGCCATGTGTCTGCTAATCTACATTTATTCTTATTATAGATTCCAGCAAAGTAAGAACAAACTACTTACTGGGCGTAGGTCGAGCTGACTGCACAGGACCTGTGGCAGAAATTCCTCTGGTAAGTTTTGGGAACTGAACATAGGGTTGATGAAATACTGACTTTCATAATATCTGAGTATTTTTTGCAGGACTTCTGGTTTAGAGGTTCTGACTTGACCAATGGTTGTCATCTTCTAACAGGTGAAATTTCTTTGAAGCTTTGATCAACTTGATCTAGTGGAAGATGTCCCTGCTCATGGCAAGGGTGTTGGTACTAGATGATCTTTAAGGTCCCTTCCAACCCAAACTATTCTATGATTCCATGATTCTTGCAATCACAGAGCAAGATAGTTGCAGCTCTGGGTGTTCGTATGTTGAATGAATCGTCGGAACCTCTGGCAAATCTACTTAGAAAAATACATGCAAATTAATACATTGCTCAATATCTTGTCTGCGTGGGCTTGATGGAGCTCTTCCCTTCCAGATGGGTTATGCCAACCTAGACCAGGTGGGTGGCGGGCTTCTCACACACCTCTACAGTCGAGCCTTCATCGTAGCAGAACCTGACGACTCCAGGCGAGTAGTGTTTGTCAGCGCTGACATAGGAATGGTGTCTCAGAGACTGAGGCTGGAGGTACGTGGCTGGAAATGAACGACTAGCACAGTTTGGGTTGTCGCTGGTATCAGCTTTAAGGTTGTAGTCATTGCTAAATAATATTGAGCATGGCAGCATACTGGTCATTTGCTTTGGGATCTCCTTGCAGCACAATCTTGGAGAGATGTTGTGCCTCTGCTGAAAAGGAGCTTTTGATTCATCAGCAAATGAAGCTGGACTTTGACCACGCTTTTCTTAGCAGAAAAATTATCACAAATACATTTGAATCACGAATACATTGTCATGGTGCCTGTGTAATGCTGAGTCTCCAGCACCACAGAGGAGGGAGGGAGGTGCCAGAGAAGTGGGGACTCCTTGGATGATCTGGACTTCGCTGAAAGTTGGCCATAGAGGTCTTCACTTATCAGATTTTTTTTATTTTAAGGCTCTTGTCAAGTCAAAAGCTATAACCTACTTGTTGTGACACCAGTATGGGCACATCTGGCAGAAAGAGAAGAGCAAGGAAGAAGATGAATGGTTGGGCTTTTTGCAAGGACTGATACAAATCTCTGTAGCCTTTGGGTGTGAAAAAGGGTTTTTTAGGACCACTTTCCTCCTTCTAGGTGCTCAAGAAACTGAAGAGCAAGTATGGAGAACTGTACCGACAGGACAACGTCATTCTCAGTGGTACCCACACACACTCGGGGCCTGGTGGATACTTCCAATACACCCTCTTCTTGATCACTAGCAAAGGTTTAATCAGACCATCCCTCAATGCTATTGTGAACGGTATTGTAAAGGTCAGTGTCACCCAGGCTGTTGATATGAGAGCCCATAAATGCAGAAAAGGTGGGGGGAGATACCTTTGTGACTAATGGAGCTCTTGCTGTGACGTTCTTGGTAGCACCTTTGAATGTCACAGTCTTAAAACACACTTGGAGGGGGGTTTATGCTTACCAGTGAAATCAGATCAAAAACCAGAAGCCTTGAAGTCTTTCTATAGAAAGAGACAGTTGTGGATGGTTTCAAAATATTATAATATTTTTCTAGAATTTTAGAGTACTTAAAAAGTCCCCAGATTCCCAACAAAGGGTTGGGGACAGGCAGGCAGGGAAAGTTTTTCCAGATGATTTCACATATGCCTTACATGCATGGACTAATATTCCCTGCCTTCCTGCTTTTCAGAGCATTGATATAGCGCATCAGAACATGAAGAGAGGAAGGGTTTTTATAAACAGAGGCACTGTAGAAAACAGCCAGATCAACCGAAGCCCTTTCTCCTATCTTGAGAATCCAGCATCTGAACGCAGCAGGTATAAGCTCCTCAAGCAGAAGAGAAACAGAACCTTGAAGAGGACCCTTCAGTTGGGACCATAACCCAATCATCTTACAGCTGGTGTTTCTGGTCATTCATGGGATGATTGAAAATTTGGAGCCAAGACCATGGCAGAATGACACTGTTGCCATTCTGGGCACTTGGGTGTGTGTGCATCCCCAAAAATTAGTTGAAAGAGTGGGCTTGAAGGTTGTGGTTGCCCCCTCCAAGCATGTGAGGCATCAGTCAAGGATGTGATATTATGCATTGTTTAAAAAAAAGAAGAAAAAAAATTTCTTCAGTAGCATTTCAGTCAGAATGCTTTAAAGTGCCAGCCTTGCTGTGTGAACTTGCATTTGGTGATAGTTCCTCTCTCCATCCCCTGGAGAAGCAGTGTCTGAGGTCAACAACAACCATAACTCTTCCCTGACCTTCACAGCTATTTTTAGATGCTCCTCTAAGTTCTCACTATGGTCTCATAAAATCTGTAATAACCTCTTCATTTCCTTGCTCAACCCAGTAGAGATGTAATGTGTTTGAGCAATGCAGGGCATGACCATGGCTCTGGTGCTAATGGGATTTCCTTATTTTGCTTTCATCCAGGTATTCATCCAACACAGATAAAGACATGGTGATACTGAAGATGGTAGATGAGAATGGACAGGAGCTAGGCCTTATCAGGTACTGACCACATATTTTTCTCCAAATTCTCATAAACCAGAGTTCTGTAGCAATTCTGTCTTTCTGCATAAGCGCTCCTTCCCAACGCTGATCCTTGCCTGTAGAGCATTACTCTCAGCTAGTAGTCACCAGAAGGTCTCTGAAGGGAAAGTGACAGTCAATGAGTGCATAAACAGGTCAGCATCCCTCATCTACTCTGGGAGATACAGCAGCATATGGCCCACCTACAGCTGGGCACATCTCCTGGCATGACCCAAAGGTATCTGGGGAAGATGACCGTAGCTGGTCTTCCCTTGTAGGGCTGCAGGAAAATCCCCTCTGGGCTTCTCACTGTGCCCCTCCAAGCAGATCCTGACCCCGGCATCTCCAGGACCCTTTGGGCTCCTCTTCTCTTGGTTATTTTCTTCAATATCCCACATTTAGCAGAAGTGTGCCATTCCTGCAGACAGCATTTATGATGCCCATCCTATCAACAGATCTGCTGGGCAGTGTTCTGCTGCATGAAGTTCATAGCTCAAGGTCAGGCAAATGAAATAACATGCAGTAAAAAAGGCATAATTGTGTTTTCCTTGTTTAGAAGTCAGGAGTGAGAGTCTGACTGCATTAAGAGGAAGAGGAGGGTTTTCTTTTTTGTAAGAATGAAAGTGTTCCTTTTTTTCCTTTTTTTCCATTGTTGTCTTCTCCTTGTTTCTTCAAAACAAGAAAATAAAAATTCCTCCAAAATACAATTCTCTGGACTTGGAAAAGAGTCAGTTCAGGTCTGAAATTGCTCTGGGTGACCCTGATAATTATGCTGCCAAATTCTTGTGGCCTCAAGACCTTGACCATCATAGCCACGAGCCCTCCTGGTCAGGAAGGGAGAGCATGGGAATAACTCTGCCCTTGTTAATACATCTCTAGGTACCAACAGTCTGTGTTTGTATTCTCCCAAAGAAAATGACCATATATAGATATGGGTTATATATCAATATGGATTGATAGATATTAATATCTATATGTATAGACATATAAATATGCAAATATATAGATTGAACATGTCAGTGGCCAGTATGTAGACTGAACAATGCATTTCTTGTGTGTCTCTTCTGACTCCTCCTCAGCTGGTTTGCTGTGCACCCAGTCAGCATGAACAACACAAACCATCTTGTGAACAGCGACAATGTGGGCTATGCGTCGTACTTGTTTGAACAGGAGAAGAACAAGGGGATGCTTGCTGGAGAGGTGGGAGCGTTTTCAGACTACTGAAAATAATGGGGAAAAAATGCACTGCGACAGCAAGGGGATGGTTGGTTCTTTCTATGGGCCAAAGTGGGTTCTTTCCTATTTCAAGTGAAATAGGACAGCAGAGTAAACATAGAAAAAGGAAGACAAAGATGAACACTTTGATTTATTTACTTTCTTCCTCTAGAAAAGAGAAATTGCAAGGTATACTCTTGACTTTCCAAACTAGTAATCAGTGACATTTATTTAGACTTTAGGAATGAACTAGATTTATTTTGATTCAACTATCGGAAATACTAGAAAGATGTATGGGATACTTGATCCAAAGGGATAATATATTGCGTCTCTGGTGTGGCATCAAGTCTGTGGTCAGCCTCACTACTTTTTTATGGCTTCCAGACAGTTCTGCCTTCTGATTTTCATTTATCCAGAAGATTTGCCATCCTCAGAGTGCAAACACAGGTCCTTTAAAAAGAATTATTTCCCCTGAAATGTAAATATAGAGATGAAACCATCTCACAGACACTTGGAGTCATTTGTTGATGAAGAGGGTGTCCTGTGTGTATCTCCAGCATGTAGCTTGAAACAGCTGTCCAATTCCTATTTTAATAGTCTGGGCAGAGGAACACATGAAGTTCATACCAAAGACGGAAACTAAAGGAATTCTACCTAATTCCTGCTTGCAGATGCTTTTTTTTATAGTGGATTATCTAAAAACTTTTGACAAGACTTGACTCTAATGCATAGTTATGGGTGCAAGTCAGTGCTGGTTGACACACATGCAAAGCTCAGAAGTGTCTGAAGGATCCAGTATTTAGCTGTGTGCTCTGCTGGGCACGTTTTGTCTAGCAGTCTTTCAAGAAAATGGCTTAAGAGCTGATAATATGTCAAAATACGTGGTGTTGATGCATCCCATCTCTAAAAGAAGGAGAAAAAATGAGAGTATCTGTGAGCTGAATTTAGGTGACACTCAGTATGTAACCAGCCTTGCTTCTGACAATTACTGCTTGATGTTAACTACTGCAGTCAGATCCAACCACTCTAATCCTATAAATAAGTCCTGGTGAAAGCCTGGCAGAAAAAAACCATTGTGCAAAGTGCTACAATGATCTGTTAACACTTAATCAGTAACATGAGAAACTAGGGACATAGAGGGAAGAGCTGCTGCTGAGATGGAAGAGATAGATGAAGAAACGCTGGTAGTTGTGTCTTCTGTGTTCTATTCTTCCTTTCTCTTCCTGTCCCTAACGCTTGGAACACTCCTAAATCCCCATTCCAGCCCTCCCCGTCACTGCAGAAATATTGACCACCATCTCATGCTCTTCAACTGGCTTTAACGCCAGCCCTGACTGCAGGGAAAGGCACAGGTGATGTTTGCCATCACTGCAAGGCATTAAAATCTATCTGACCATGTCTGGTTTTGGCAGGGCTCTTTTGTTGCTGCCTTTGCATCCTCCAACCTCGGAGATGTGTCGCCCAACACCAAAGGCCCATTCTGCGTAAACACGGGGGAGTCGTGCAATAACCCACACAGCACCTGCCCCGTGGGAGGGGTGAGTATGTCTTACCTGATCTATGTTAAATTCTGATAAGGAGAGAACTCGACATGGAGCAGCAAATACATAGCCGTATGGTGGACCATTGTGAGTGAAGAGGACATTAAAAAAAAAAAATCACATCTTTATGGACTATTCTGGATACCTCTTTCAGGAACTTACCGTGTCTTGTCCTCATACACCCTGTTTTCTGGTCGTTTAGCTCAAAATTAAATTTATCTTGATGCAAAGGTTAGTTTAGTAACTTGGTGCTCAAATTTGAGACGGCTAGCAAGAAGCAATTACTTCCCACAACATGAAAATTGCTTACAAACTCATCCACTTTGCAGTGCTACATGTTCTCCATAACAAATGATCACTAACATGTAAACAAATTTCTTCACAGGCAGCGATGTGCATGGCCATGGGTCCTGGTAATGACATGTTTGACAGTACAAGAATTATAGGGCAAAATATCTACTTGAAAGCAAGGGTAAGTGATATTTTGCTTTACTAGTGTGCATGAATGCTGTTATTATAGGAGTGTATGTTCATTTAAGCAGCTTCCTTGCACCTGTTTTTGTGAATGTTTGTAGGTTTAAAAGACTCTAAAGTCCATATTTATAAGCTTAAAACAAAGTTTCCTGATTATTCAGAAATCACTCACTTTTATTTAGATACATCATTGTAGGTGTTGCAATTTGAAAATGTTGGTTTAGTGTTTTAATCTCCATATTGCTCATTGGCGTGTAATGTGGATATTGCCCCTTATAATCTCCCCCTCCCTCCCATGCATGCATCTCAGAGGTGTCATGATGGGAAAAAATGGCTGGTATGAAAGACTCCTAGAAGAGCTCAGAGACTCCACCATGTACCACTTATTGGCCAGCTTTGGAATCAAGCTCCCAAAATAAGGCAAATGTGAGTTAAAATGTGCCAGCTTAAACATCCACAAAAGATGTTCATCTCGCCCTGCTTGACTTGCCCTGCTTGACTCAGCTGATGTCCTCCACTCTATGGGCTCCCTTACATCCCCCACATCCTTGGGCTTAAAAGTCTCCTGAATTTACTGGTTCCCCTTCTGCTGGTTCGTGTAACGTAAGAGTAGACAGCAAGAGGACGTTTTTGGCACCATTTCAGGGACAGCAGTTTGTAGGAATTGGAACAGGTCCAGCAGAGGAGTAAGAGCAGAAGGCTTGATAGTGGTGGTTTCCTTTCAATCACCATTTCAGATGCTTGTCCTGAAATAACTCCAGGCTGATCGTGACTTGCAAGTGGCCCAGCGTGTGTATCAAATGGTGAGGGAAAACATTGCTGTCATTTTTAATACTGTGGACTCTGCCATCAAAGGCTGTGTCCTCTATCCCTTCCTACAGTTACAGGAAATGTTACTAAACCTGTATAATTTCTGGCAATGCTTTCTGTGTACCAACTTCAGGCATGTGTGCCAGAAAATCATTCACGAAGAGCTGAATGGCTTGGCTGTCCGCCGTGTAGTAAATACAGAGTAAAGTCCATGTGTTTTGAAGCAAAGAATGCAACAAAGTCATCCTTCTCCTGTACTGGGCACTAGTGAGGTTGCACCTTGAATACTGTGTGCAGTTTTGGGCCCCTCACTATAAGAAGGATATTGAGACACTGGAGAGCATCCAGAGAAGGGCAACGGAGCTGGGGAAGGGTCTGGAGCACAAGTGTGATGAGGAACAGGTGAGGGAGCTGGGGTTGTTGAGCCTGGAGAAAACGAGGCTGAGGGGGGAACGTTCTAACTGTCTACAACTACTTGAAAGGAGGGTGTAGAGAGGTGGGAGTCGGTCTGTTCAACCAAGGAACAAGTGACAGGACAAGAGGAAATGGCCTCAGATTGCACCTGGGGAGGTTCAGATCGGATGTCAGGAAGAATTTCTTTCCTGAAAGGGTTCTCGGACACTGGAACGGACTGCCTAGGGAAGCAATTGAGTCACCATTCCTGGAGGTATTTCAAAGATGGATAGATGAGGTGCTCAGAGATATGGTTAATAATGGGCAGGTATTATTGGACATGATCTCAAAGATCTTTTCCAGCCAAGCGATTCTATGATTTTATTAAGTGCATTTTTCTCACAGAAAACATTTTTTCTGGTTGGTCTAAGATGTGAGAAATGCCAAGAGGTTGCAACTAGGAAAAAAAGTGGCCATCCTCATGGAGTAGGTGCAGGTTTCAGCTGTAAAAAGAAAGGCTTGCACAAAACTGCTGACCACACAGTATCCTCCCAATGTTACTTTAGACAGGGAGAGCTTGCAAGACTTGGGGCATGCAGGATGTTGAGATGGGGTGATAGAAATAAAGGAGTGTGGGAAATACACTCTTGCTTTAACACCTGGAAGAGGCCACTGGAAGGTGTCAACAGAATGGAGAAATAATTCAAGTAGCTGAATCTCAGAAGAACTGGGTACCTGATTTCTTCTTCCTCAAGGATTTCCACCTTGTGTATGTCCCTCCTTTAGGAACTGTTTGAAAATGCTTCCCAGGAGATCACAGGACCCATCAGCTCCGCTCACCAGTGGGTGAACATGAGTGATGTCTTGGTGGAGCTCAATGCCACGCACACGGTAAGGGTGGGAGCTCTTGGGACACAGGCATAAGGAAGGAAGAAATGTTCTATTCTTGTAGCAGGACTTATCAAGCTGAGGGGAACTGGTTTTAAACGCTCTCTTTTTTCCCCGCCTCTGATTAAGGTTAGAACATGTAAACCAGCCTTAGGACACAGCTTTGCTGCGGGGACTATTGATGGAGTGGGAGCGTTCAACTTCACACAAGGTAATTTAGGGAGCAGATGTCAATATGGTTTCGCAAAAATGGGGAGGATATGGGGCTTCCCCCAAATAGATTCAAACCCCCAGACTCACGTAAGAGCATCAATAGCTGGTTGAACCACAGTCTCCAAAGGGATGTCTCTTAGGAAGGTGTGATCTTACAGCCCCTTCACAAGTTTATGTTTATCAGAAAGCATCTGGAGAAGGATACAACCATGCTCTGAAGGAAGGAAAGCACTGGATAGGGAATGGGGATAAGAGAGAACTGGCTTTGGGGCAATCTTTCTCATTTGTTCTCATTACCTGATGGCTGTCAAGATGGAGCTCAGCTGGGCTGAAGCTCAGCTGCTTTTCAAACCACTCCAGAAAAGGGAGATAGTCAGAACCCACTGAGAAATATCCTATCACATATAAGCAGGGAGGGGGTAATAAATGAGTTTTCTGCCTAATAGCTGCTGAGGCTGCTGAAGGAACAGCATTTAAAAGATATTTCCCCCTCAAGGCTCAGTAGAAGGGGACCCGTTTTGGGATGAAATCCGGGACCAGCTGCTGGGTGAGCCGTCCAATGAAACAAAAGCCTGCCACAAACCCAAACCAATCCTCTTTAGCACTGGAGAGGTAAGAATACACTGGTGTGTGCCCTGGGAAGCACAGAGACTGTTCAACTGAGCTAGGTTTTGGTAGAGCACTACAGGACAATGTCTGTGCCAGCCCATACAGTGATGAACGAAGAGAGAGAAAGAGCTGCATGGGCTTTGAAGGCATGAAAATAGAAAGCAAGAATAAGTGTTGTCACTAGTTTGCATCAGAATGAGAGAGGTGCAAGTTTTCCTCTTGCAGAGCATCTTTTCCATATATCCCAGGAGGAGGGACCAGACCTGCTGCTCTCATTAGGGTCCAAAAACCCAACTGAAGATCCACCCTGGCCTAATTCTCTGCCTGTGAAACAGCCCTGAGCAAGATGCACAGGGAAAATATATGAGGTCAGGGAAAGCCAATGGTGTATGGTGCTCAGCATTGACTTCCAGCGATCGCTGGCTTCAGGATATCCTCTGCTGGTGCTCACATCTTAATAGCCCTGGGTGTATTTTTCTTCCATCCTACTGTTGGTTTCCTACCTTAATCCATGAAAGGACCTTTCTTTTTGTTATGGGGCACACTGGTCCATGAAAAATGAAGTAACTCATCATGGTGCCTTTTGGAAACTCTGGGGACTGTATAAACTTACCCATCATCTCAATGCTGTCTTCAAAGTTTTCTGCCAGGCTTTGACTTCCTCTGGAAATGTCCTGTTGATTTCTCTGCTTTTCTGTCATGTTTATGCAAGTGTCTGATATTTCTGTGAGTTATAACATCGACTGATACCAGACTTACTCATCTACAGGTAGAATCACACCAGGCTCAGGCTGGAGGCACCCTGAGGTGGGGGTCTCCAGCACAATCTTGGTCCCAGCAGGACCAAAGCTGCAGCTACAGCAGGTTGCTTGGGGCCATGTCCGGAAGAGTTGGAGCAGTCAGCAAGGATGTAGATGCCCCACTGCTTGGGTCCCTATCCCAGGGATGCCCCACTCAAACAGGGAAGGGCTCTTCCTTAGGGTCAGCCTCAGTAGAGCTGCTGCCCCATTGGTCCCAGCCCATCCCCATGCTTGAGGCTGCTCTGTTCTGGGCAGGACTTGATGTTCCTTCTTACTGAACTTTCCTAAAATACTACTTACAACTTTAAAAGAAAATTGATGCTCCATTTTCCACTTGCTGTTCCCTTGGCATTAAGACAAATGCAGTGTAGTGGAGAGGGATCACATCCAAGGTCCTTTAGAACACTTAGAGGATGCCATCTGGATGAGGCAATTTGTTGTTATTCCTTTCATCAGTCTCTTTAAAAGCTTTCTTGGTGTTGCTTTGTGTTCAATCAGCTCCTCACCTTATCTCTTCTAAAGAGGTCCCAGTGCACAGCCTCCTCCCACCCCACCTCCTCTGTCCAGAATGGTGTTACTGAGAGTAAATTACACTTTATTCTTAACTGTTTATCTCCTTCTGAGCATCCTTTTACAGATGTTCTGGCAGGCCTCCTGCTTCTGATGTGCTTCACAAGGTTTTGTCATTCATGTTTTGCCCCCAGTAAATTGGTCCTCAAAAATATTTTGTTGTAGTGGAATTTTGTGTTTCATTTGCTGGAGCCATGCCGCCCTTGAGCTCTTGCTGTTCTTAATTTCCTTTTAACAGGCTTCTTCATTGTTATCTAGCTATTTTTTTTAAGATGCAATGTTGCTGTAGTATGTGTTTTGGCTGCTACAATGGTGCTGAGTCAGAGTACAGTGTGGTCCCTCCTAGGGCTAGGTCAAGGATTTCCGGAGCATCACCCTCTCGGTGACTTAGAAACCATCCCTCTACATCAGATCTGATGGTGCCTTTGCTCAGCTAATGAAGCAGTAACTCTCATTTTGCATCGCCATCGGGTTCTCTGATTCACTCATTTACTTTTGCTGTCTTGGTCAGATGATCAACCTTATTGATTCTAACACTCACTGGTGACAAATCTGGTGGCCTTTTATGGTGGGGTTACAACATTGGTAGATAAGGCTAAAGGAACTAATGTCATCTGCCTGGACTTGTGCAAGGCGTTTGACACCATCTCACATGACATTCTTGTCTCTAAATTGGAAACACTTGGGTTTGATGGATGGACTACTCGGTGGATA
>NW_010333627.1:0-13170 GCF_000700745.2 Antrostomus carolinensis
GCTGTGGTTTCCATAGCAACGGCACATCTCTCCATGACCCCCAGCGCGTGGGGCAGGGACATGTCCGGGCAAAACATTTTCACAGGCAGGGCATTTTCACAACCTGTGACCTTGTGACTGTCCTTGCAAGCAATCTTTGAGACGAGTTCATAGTGCAGTTCCTCACAATGTGGCACTACAGGCATTAATGACAGATTCACTTGGTAGTGCCCTGCACCTGCTCAGGTCCAGTCATGATCTGTGGACTCTAACGGCCTATCAGGCGGTGCCCAGCAAGAAATTGTGCAGCAATTCAATAAGCGAATAAGGCACTTTAATAAAGCAACAAGAATACAGATTTGTATGGATTGTCGGTGATAATCTACTGTCTGCAGAAGTATATACAAGCATTAAGGTTGCAATTACTAAGAGCACTAAGTTAGTAAAACAATTCTCTAAAGGCTTCTAAGTTTCCAAGAAAGTCCTCAGGAAAGTGTAAATCTCATCCGAAGGCATCCCTATGGGAGAGAAGAGAGGTGTAGCCCCTCAGCTGATCTCAGGCTGGACCTGCTAGTCTCATTTCTCTTGATGCAGCCTAGGACATAGTTGGTCTTCTGGGCTGGCTCAGGTATGTGCTGGCTGAGCACATATTGCTGGCTCATGATGAGCTTCTCATCCACCAGTACCTCCAAGTCCTTCTCAGGGCTGCTCTTGACCCATTTTCTGCCCAGCCTGTATCTGTGCTTGGAGTTGCCCTAACCCAGGTTCAGGACCTTGGACTTGGCCTCATTGAACTTCATGAGGTTAGCACAGGCCCCCTCTCAAGCCTGTCAAGGGCCCTCTGGATGGCACCCCATCCCTCCACCGTGTTGACTGAACCACACAGCTTGGTGTCATGGGCAAACTTGCTGAGGGTGCACTCAATCCCACTGTCCATGTTGCTGAAAAAGATACTAAACAGCACTGGCCCCAGTACTGACCCCTGAGGGGTGTCACTCGTTACCAGTCTCCACTTTGACATTGAGCCATTGATTGCAGCTCCCTGAGTGCAACTGTTCAGCTAATTCCTTATCCACCAAGTGGTCCATCCACCCAGTCCATGTCTCTCCAACTTGGAGACAAGGATGTTGTGAAGGACAGTGTCAAATACCTTGCACAAGTTCAGGTAGATTACATCAGTTGCTCTTCCAATACAGGAAAAAAAATTAAAACTCCTAGCTGTGCTGTGTATTTTTCAGATTCTGCAGGATAAAAAAGTTTACAAGATGTATCATAGCTAAATAAAGCACAATGTTGAACTCTACAGCTGCCAAGATGTATCATAGCTTGGAATCTTGAAACATATAGCACTGCTAAACTTTAAATAAAGCACAATGTTGAACTCTACAGCTGAAGAAGGACTTAAGTGTGAAAGGACATCAGCAATACACACTGTTTAAATAAGATTATTTGACTACTGCTGACCAGTAGCATAAAGAATCCTCGTGGTTACCTGCTCTATGGATAAGTTGCAGGCTGAGAAGTGTGGAAGTAAATGCTGAAAGTTAGGAAAGGGCATTTACAAAATAATCTATAATGAACGATCCACTAAACTATGTTAAAACCACCTATCAGCTTTGACAGCTGTTTCTTACTCTGTTATCAAAAGAACATTTCTCTTGCACTCCCCAAAATAATTGCAGTAAGTGTTTGCCATTTTGGATGCGTCATTTCATCCCTGTTGTGAAGTCCAACAACAAGAGATATCTTTGCAGACAACAGGGAAAAAGTGAGAGAGTCAGTTTCCTGCTGGACTGAGCAGAAGCTTGAGAAAATCTAAGATTCAGCTTTCTCTCTGGATGCTCATTTATAGCCAGGACTGAAGCAAGGAAGAAACCTCAGGTCCCCTTATTCTTTGTGCTGATGCATGGCAGGTCACTAGAGTGAGCAGACTCATTACTCAGCCCTACTGCTTGCAGCCAGATTTTGTCCAAAATTGTCCAAAATTCTGTCCAGAATGTCCAGTGTTGACTGCCATAGCAGTCTCTGGCCCATCCAGGTCACTGAACATTGAAAACCACAACTTTTGTGAAACATTGATCAAAAGTCAGGGCTGGCTGAAATGCTGGAGACAATGATAGTGCTCACTAGGAGTGAAAGCTGTTGGCTCCTGACCCTCCTGAAATTTCCTGTATAGTCTTTCTCCTGTTATGTCTCTTACCTTGTTTTGCGTTGTTAAAACCCCTGTTGCTTTACACAGTGACTATCATTTAAATTTTAATTTGTAGCCAGGTTAAAAAGCTATTCTTCAAGTCACATAAGGCTTAAACATTTCCATAAAGTCTTGCTAGAAGATTTTAAAGTCTGATAAGCTTCAAAACTGAATGTGAACCTCAACAGCAGCTTCTGACTGAAAGATGTGAACAATAAATCTCTAACCTGCTTTGTGTTGATGTGAGATCCTCTGAGAAATTATAGCACTGAATGTGAATACTTTAAAATTTGTTTACTCTAATGCTTGTTTACCTTCTTACTTGCAGGAGTGGAAATTATTTCTGTGATTCACCGGGGAATTTCTCTTCAAAATCAATCAAAGATGGAAATATTTGGCAGAGACTGGAGTGAATTCTGCTCTGATGTTAGTGCTGTACAGAACAGAGAAACAAATAATACAAACAAATAGATTATACTTATTGCAGCGTGAACTTCTTTGACAAGAAAATATGGAATTAAAATCCTGAAAATGTGAATTCAGGGGGAAAAGAGAAAGTTACGTTTAGGATTAACTTTATATTGAAACTTTGTTGGAAATTTAACAAAACTATTTTAAATTTTCTTGAGGAGTAAGAGAAAGATGCTTCCTCCACCACTAGTGTCAAGATTAAAAAGGAAACCTGTAATATGTGAATATGGTGAAACACAAAAAAAACAATACTATAAGAAATATATTATCCTTTTTTTCTTTTTCAAGATTTGCTGAAGTACCTTTGCTGCACTTTAGTGTCTGAAACTTTTGGTGATGTAAGCTAGTCAGATTCAGCAATCCTTAATGGATGCTTCCAGATAACGGGAAGTTTTCATAGGTGTCAGTCACAGCTGAATGTTGCCACTCCTTATTCTGAATATTCTGAATATATGTTTCTGGCCTATTCATATAGTATATATGGGCAAGATTTCTGTATTCATGTGGGGAATCTTGGAGCTCAGTGTCTCAGAGGTCCGATCTTCCTTTTATCAGGATAAGGACTTTTTAAAACCGTAGAATACATGCTGTAAAAGCTGTGTGAGAATAAGCATGAGATTCCTGCTTGCCGCAGCAATGGTGATGTTCAATAAATAACTCCCAAATTACAGTTAATAAACTCTTCATAGTGTATCACAGGAGTAAGTGATATAGAGGAGACACAGAGAGATACAATCATTTGTAGATGCCATATATATTCTAAATATTTAATGTGATAATTGCTTTCTTGGAATGTATTATTTCTTTGATCTAATGGAAATCCTCTAGTGCAGCTGACCTTTTTTTTTTTTTTTTTTTTTCCTGCATACTATTATCAACATTCCTTATAATTCCTTAGGAACTAAAATATAATTTTGATGTAAAAAATAAATGAATGAATGTAAATATTTTGTCCAGTTTCCAAGGAGACTTGCTCCCCCTAATCAGTACTAGAGTTACTAGACTTTCAAACCTAAAAAGTTTCTTTTTTAGGTAACCTCAGAAAATACAAAGATAAAAAACACCTTATAACAGCATTTGCTATTGTATTCTAGTAGTCTTTGTTTTCTGAGATTATAAAGGCAATCAACTAGGTTTTCCATACTGAAATACACGATGTAAGAGTGAACATAGCTGTGAGAGTGTGTGGTCTCACCAATATGAATGATTCTGCTCTTGCAGCTTATAGAGAGACTGTGAAATGTGCTAACCTGGAGTGAGTCAGCTGACAGAGGTCGCGCGGTAGAGGAACCTTGTCAGAGGGCACAGATTTAGCTCACCTGTGACTTCGGTAACCAAGGTGATTTTTTCAATGGTAGTATGGTCTTCATTTAGGCAACATTGTTTTATTTCTTTTAATTTCTTTTCAGTCTTTAAAGTGTTTTTTTCTTTTTAAAACATTTTACATACCTTTTCCAATTTCAGCATAAATGGCATCCCCTTGCAATGTCTTTATCCCCATAACACTAAACTGATTTTTTTTTTTTTCTGATGTTTTTCAGTACTCTGAGTGCCTATATTTCCCTTCTTCCTATAGTTCATCCAAGACCCCAGGAAAGAATCTTAAAAGAAGTTAGCAAATTTGGTTTAAGAAACAGTAACTATGCCCATATATTGCTAATGTAATTATTTAATTTTGTTCTTGGCATTACAGGGATACATGTACATGACAGGGATACATTACATGGCACATGTACAATGAATGACCAATCTCCATATGCTTTTCTCCATGCATATATACATGGGTTTTTTCTGCTTCCCCCCACCATTTTTTCTCTTTTTAAATAAAGAAGAATTTTATTCTGACTTAGTCTACTGTACCACCTCTTAATCAAGTCAATCAGAAACCATCAATTGAGTGAAGTGGGACCAGGACCAGACTGAAAGAATTTTCTGCAGAGGTACAAAGAGCACAGTCCAGACAGTGGCCAGAGGAGCTCATTGTTATGAGAAGTGCTGCTACAATAGAAACAGATACAAGTCTTTAATGATTATGCAAAAAATACACACCCCAAAGTGCTGCTAACCTTTTCTGGTGGCAATGAGGTGGTGGCAATATATTGTGCTGGTGAGAGCATAGCAGCAACCAGGTTATGAAAATTAGTATGATCTCATCAGCTACCTGATCTCATACCTCATCAGACTGCTACAAGGCTTTGCCCTATGTTTTTCTTCTCTAATGTATTAGACTGTAAGAAATAATAGTGACCTACAATTTATGCTTCTTTTGTTGCTGCTTGAAAGGTAGACAATCTGAGAAATGGTGATACAGCTGATCTAACTCGATTTGGCCTACCAGAACTGAGGCTGCTGGTGTTTTTGCAGCATGACGATAACGTATGCATAAATGGGACTGTGTCTCCATTTGGAAATAAATTTGGTGAGCTGGGCAAAAGAATAAGAGAATAATAATAGTACTGATGACTATTCTACATAATGTAGAATTTTATTAAAAAAAGCCTGGCACGCAGTCTTCTCTGGGGACATGCTTTTTCTCCTCTTAGCTTCCTGTAACTGTTGAAGATAAACTGCATGACTTGATTACTTTCTCTTTTACAACTGATGGAACTGTGAACAGCATTTGCAATCTTTACAAGAATGTAAATATAATAGCATGGGTTTTGGCAAAAATGATCTAATAGTTAATTTTATTACAATACATACTGAATCATGGCTTGTTTCAACATCACAAAGTAGCTTGCAGAAGAGCATGCTCAGATACAGACACTGCTTCTGGGGTGCTATTTCATGAATATTGTGTTAACAAATCAATTTTTTAAAAAAATCATAGAATATTCTGAGTTGGAAGGGACCCATGAGGATCATAGAATAGAATGGTTTGGGTTGGAAGGGACCTTAAAGATCATCTAGTTCCAACCCCCCTGCCATCAGCAGGGACACCTTCCACTAGACCAGGTTGCTCAAAGCCTCATCCAACCTGGCTTTGAAAACTTCCAGGGAGGGGGCATCCACAACTTCTCTGGGCAACCTGTTCCAGTGTCTGACCACCCTCACAGTGAAGAATTTCTTCCTAATATCTAATCTAAACCTACCCTCTTTCAGTTTAAACCCATTTCCCCTTGTTCTATCACTACCTGCCCTTATGAAAAGTCCTTCCCCAGCTTTCTTGTAGCCCCTTCAGGTACTGGAAGGCCGCTATAAGATCTCCCCGGAGCCTTCTCTTCTCCAGGCTGACCAGCCCCAACTCTTTCAGCCTGTCGAGAGATCGTCAAGTTCAATTCTTGACTCCACACAGGGTGACCTAAAAGTTAAAATGTACATCAAAGACTGTTGTCCAGCCACTTCTTAAACACCAACAGACTTGGAGCCACAGCTGTTTCCAGTTCTTGACCACCCTCTCAGTGAAGAACTTTTTCATAATATCCAATCTGAAGTCTCCCTGATGCATCTTTACACCATTGCCCCATGTCCTATCACCAGCACCAGCGAGAAGAAATCAGCATCTCCCTCTCTACTTCCAGTCATGACAAAGATGTAGTCAGAATGAGGTCACCCCTCAGTCTTCTCTAAGCTGAACAAACCTAGCATCTTCAGCTACTCCTCAGAAGTTGCATCCTCTAGTCCTTTCACCATCTTTGTTGCGCTCCTTTGGACACACTGTAATATTTTTGTACCTTTTCCTGTGTTGGGGAGCCCAAAAGCACACACAGTATCCAAGTTGAGGCCACAGCAGTGCTGAACACGTTGAGACAAATCACTTCTTTTGGCCAGTTAGCTATACTGTGTTTAATGCACCGCAGAAAACATTTGACCCTTTTGGCTGCATACATTGAAGTAACCACCAACCAAAACCTCTTTCTTCAGGGCTGCACTCCAGCCCTCAGTCTATACATACATTCAAGACTACGTCATCCCAGATGCAGAATCCAACATTTGTTCTTGCTAAATTTCAGATGAGTAGTAATTGTCTAGCGCTCTAGTCTATCAATATATCTCTCTCTAAGGTCCCTCTACCCTTGGCGGAATCAACAGCTCCTCCTAATTTAGTATTGCTGGCAAACTTACTCAGTGTGCGCTCAACTCCTGTGTCTAGGTGACTGATAAAAACATAGATACCCTAAATTTAGCCCCGGGAATACCACTAGTGACTGGCCACCAGCAAGATGCTACGCCAACTTACTGCAACTCTTTGAAGCCAACCCAGCTATATGCTGGACGTTTTGTCTGGAAAGATACTGTGAGAGACAGTATTTAAAACTTTGCAAAAATAAAAAAAAGCCACATCCGCTGCCTTCCCTTTGCCCACTAGGCAGTAACCTTGTCATCAAAGGATATTGAGCTAGTAAGGCATGACTTTCCCTTCATGAACTCATGTTCTCTTTGACTGGTGATTGCATTGTCTTTCAGGTGTTTTTCAGTAACTCCCAGATAGTCTTCTGCAAAATATTATCAGGCACCAAAGTGAAACTGACTCCAGTTGAGCTTTGGCTGTACAAATTTTCTCCATACAGTGACAAACAGCACCTCTGTAGTACTCCTGTGTAGCCTGACCTTGCTTCCAAAGCCCATACATTTTCTTGTTCCTCCTAAATTCCATAGGACTTCATGGTTCGTAGAAAATATACATTTCAACTATGTGATCTGTTTTTTTTAGCTGCTATTCAAGGGTTAGAGTTTGACTGGAAATTGCACTGAGAAATTTTTAATAAACTTTTAATAAACTTTTTGGTAAACTTTTAATCTGACGTAGTTTCTAGGCTTGTCAAAGACTGACAATTTGCCTGAGGTTGTCTGGGCCTCAGATATGGAATATTTCAGTTCTAGTAGCATAGTATGGCATAAATTTCTATAGTACTGGTCATCATTTTATGCTGTGGAAAGAACCCTTATGGCCGCATAATGTGAACCTTCCCAGCTGGAATTAAGGACGTAATCAGATCCACCTAGCATCATTATTCCTTCCACTTTTTGCCTCGTTCCTGCTTCAGTTTGAGTCCAATTACTGCTTCATGCTTTCATAAGAGTTTTAAATGTAAGAATAATTACTGTTATGTTACTGTCCTATCTGAGGATGTTTTTAATCAATGATTGCTTATAAACAACAGATCAAATGACTACCTAAGAGGAAAACTGGGGGAAGACCTCAGTCAGACTTCATAAATGGTGAATGTGTCACTGTGTGTTTGGTAGCAGACTGTTTATGCTCAGTGACTGGTAGGTGTACTCAGATAGATTAATCTAGATTTATGCACTGTCTTCCAGACAGAAACAAGCTGACAAGAAGGAAAAAATATTTTTCAAAACTGGGACATGGAATCAGCGCTGCTGTTTTGGAAACCCGAAAATATAAAGAAATATAGAATTTAAACAAAATATCCTTGCTTGTATTGCTGTGTTTTGACAGTGTGGAGAATCAGGCTTGTCAATACCAATACTGAGTCATAGTAAATCAGCAGAGAAGGAGGTCTGACCTAAACAAGAGGCTTGCTTATCTTGTCAGGGACAGACTTAAGCAGGAGACTTGCCTATCCTGTCAAAGACAGACTTGAGCAACATACTTATCTTGTACTGATAAGGACTTCCTTATCTTGAAAAAGACAATCGAATGAGTGACATCTGGGCTGAAATGGAGGTTGCACAGCCAGGTGCTACTTCAGTAAAGCCAGAAAGACCACAGTGCCTCTGTACCAAATACCTTCCCCTCCCTTGCTTTTTCCTTTGATTGCCAACACAATGAGCCTGTTAAAGCCAGTTGGTATATGATAATTGACTTATTAGAGCTTGCTTGCTCTTCCGTTGAACCCCAATTCATGTTTTTCATAATAGCATACATTAGTAGGGACTTCCAGAGTGCTACTACGTCTGGCAGCAGGAGCAGCCTCTTTTTGTTTTGAATCCTGTTCCTCCTGTCTTCACTTGGTGATCTTACATTCTGCACTGGAAGAATAGTGAATAGGTATTTTTAAGGAGGCATTACATACTTTTGACCATCCTATTTTTGAAGCAGAATGAGATAAAAGAAACATTAAGCTTCTACTGAAGCCACATTTACTTATATAGTTCTAAGATGTGGGAATAAAGTCATTCTACATAACAGTTTCCTTGCAAGCAGGCTAAGCCACTCCATGGATTTTCTCCTGTAATTATGAGAGCATACATCCACTCCTTTCTGAGAGGGGGAATTGTTACAAACATTAAGACCATGTACTATATTGTGGCCACATTAACACTAGATAAGTTATGCTAACTTGCACATCAAGGACTGCTGACAAGGCAAGCTCCTTGATGGAGAAAAGGGTTGATATGTTTTAGTTCAGTGTCTTTCAGCACAAATGGCATTAAAACAAAGAGGATACTTAACTTCCTTGTGAAAAAAATTCTACACAGCCAAAGAAATCCCTTTCAGGGATCTATCAAGTTCATTGTCTGAATTGTTTTACTTTCCTGGAAACTGGTAGGTAAGCGTGTAACTTATTTTCAGCAATGAGAATCTTTAGTTATCAGTTAGCTAGGAGCGTACATGTTCAAGAACAGGCTAATTGGGTAAAGCAGCCTGAGAAAGGCAGCCATACATAAAAGCAATAAATAAAATTTAAATACAGTTTAACAAAATAACAAACAATTGTACAGATCATAACAATTAATACATGACCTGTGACAATGAAAATACATGAAGTGGGTTGTTTGGTTTTTGGGGTTTTTTGGTGGGTTTTTTTTTTAGGAATGTAATTTGAATACTCACATAAGATATTTACTGAAATTCTCATGGTTACAGACACTATCAGTGCAGTAGTCTTGACAGTCATTAACTTAGACACTTTTGGGGCCTAAAAACCCCAGGAGAATCATCCATACAAGACTTATGAATCCTAGGAGGTATGAAGCCTTTTACAGCAAATTTTACTGCAGGTTTCTTAATACAACGACAATGTTTAAAGATTTCAGAAGGACTGATGGTTGCCCATTGGAAGCAGCTTTTAGTAAACACTGCTGAAAATTATTTTTTTTCTCTAACAATTTAAATTCCACTTGGCGTGGGAAACAATATTGACTTTTGACTCCATAAGGTCAGCTCTCCAATCCCTGGGAATTGAAATGACTTACCTGTATAGTAGTGTGGACTGCTTTTGGAACTTTGATTGTATCAAGCCTTAATAGTGTTTGCTCTCTGACAGCCTAGGCATGTTGGATGAGACCCTGTCTTGGTGTGTAGCAGTAAACCCAACAGAACTATAAAAGGATAATTCCAGTTCTGCTTACTGTAATTTTTGCACTGGACCTTAAAGGTGTTACTTCTTCAGTATGTAAGGTTCCATCATGTTCTTGCAGACAGGAAAATCCTTTGGTTAGCAGCAGGAGCTCCCATGTCACTAAACAGATGCTTAGAAGTAGATGCAGAGGTGTAGCTGGAGAACGTGCCCAACAGTCAGGGCTTGTGCCTGGGCCTTCCTGTTTGGCAGGTCAGCAGAGCAGGAGCCATTTAAGATGATATAATGTCACAGTATAATAAAATAAGCCCCCAAATTAACCTTTTAACCTCATATTTCTTCCTGGAACTATGACAACTCGAAGAAATTATTTTGTGTTTGACATCTACTGTTCTAAAGTCTTTTCAGGGCCCCATCATCACCAATGTAAAGGTAAGCAGTAACTGCTCTGCTGCCCTGCATTTCCCCTGATGACCACTTTTCTGATGATTTAGCTACAGAGAGATTGTCAAATACAATATATGCTGTCTCACTCTGTTACTTTTATCTTGACAATGGCTAAGGTAAAAATCTCTTCTAATTTCTCTTTTGCAAATACTCTTTATCTTATTATCTCATAAAAGGTTATGTCATCAATTAACTGTTATTTGCTTAGTACAATTTGGGGGACATTGGTAATGAAGAACACCAGCTGCTTGGAGAAAGAAAGGAGGTCACTAAGCCTGTCTTCATATGTCCTGGAATGGCTGATTTTGCAAGAACATCCACATTCTGGGAAGTTCTTCACTGGGTGTCCCCACAGATTTATTTATATTACCAGGTCACCATAATCCCGCAACAATTTTATAACCTGCCTGACTCTTAGTGATGCAGATAGAACCAAACTATATTTAGTATGACCGTATGTCATGTTTACCACATCTTTTAGTATTGCTTCTAGAAGGAATATCAAAGCAAATAAGCTTACTTTCAGTTTTGACTTTGTAGTGTTTTTTGACAGCAGACTTTCTGACTGAAAAAAAAATCAATCAAATGACTGAATTTAACTCTGCTGTGAACTTGTTGCGATGACAGTCAGACACTTCAGCAAGAACCATAGGAGAGGATGGTTCCACAATCCTTACAGTTGTTCCTGCAGGTCCTGATTATTTAGGGAGTGAAGATTACACTATCTCAGAATAACGTTAGATCTTTAAAAAAATTACTGGAGACAGCATTTACAGGGCTTTCTCCGTAATCGTGGCATAAGCTCTGTGTGTGTATTGCAGTTTGCTTTAGCAATTCAAGAGTTTAATTTATATCCTTATTGATGAGGAAAGGCTTTCATGCCTATGCAGAATTCAGTAATACCTCAGAGGATGCCATAACCTGTATGCGGTGCTTCAACTAGAGGTCAGGAAGAGAGACCACACTGAGGAAAGTCTCTCATGCATATAACTTCTAACCAGAATTATAACTGATTAGAGCTAAATTTCTTTTCTGAATCAAGAGCTAATCCCTTCATTAGTCTGCACTCTGTCTTTCCTGTCTGGAAATTATATGTGAAATCCTCCTTCCTGATCTAACAGAAATTTGTTAGAAGTAATAAAGCCAGTTAGACATAAGGCAAGACAGCATTTGTAAGGCAAGAGGTGGTCTTAGACCAAATGATGCAGCTAGAAAAAAAAAGATAATCTTTTAGGCACACAATCCTTAGAAACACATAGATACAGAAATAAAAAATACAGTATATATGCATACACATATACAGTCATACGTAGATAAAAACTCCTTACAGAAATAGCTGTCTGCCAAGCTAGCAGAACATGCCTTGAGTTTAGCTGGTATTAAAAAACTAGACAATTTAGAGAGAAAGGTGTTTTGTATAAGGGATATATTGAAGGTGTTAGAGTATGGACAGCCAAGGAGCAAATTTAGCTCCTATGCAGAGAGATAGATGAGAAACTGTCCCCTTTTGAACACAAAGAAGTTAACCATATGTGGTGTCTGCAGAAGATAATGATGACCCATAATACCAATGTTGTATCTGTGCTTTTTAGTGTGTAGTCAGTTTACTAATTTTAGAAATAGAAATAGAATAATTCTAGTTAGAAGGGACCTACAACAATCTTCTAGTCCAACTGCCTGACCACTTCAAGTCTGACCAAAAGATAAAGCATGGTGTTAAGGGCATTGTCCAAATGCCTCTTAAACATGGACAGATTTGGGGCATTGACCACTTCTCTAGGAACCCTGTTCCAGTTTGACCACCCTTTCAGTAAGAAATTTTTCCTCATGTCAAGTCTGAACCTCCCTTGATGCAGCTTTGAGCTATTCCCATGCATCCTGTCATTGAATCCCAGAGAACACCTCCCTCTCCACTTCCTCTCCTCAGGAAGCTGTAGAGAGTGATGAGGTTCTCCCTTTGGATGCATTGAAGTACCTGCACATCCTTCTTAAATTGTGGGGCACGGAACTGCACACAACAGTCAGGTGAGACCTCATGAATGCTGAATACTGAATGCTGAAGGCTAATCACCTTTTTTGTCCGTCTGGCTGTGCTGTGTTTGATGCCCCTATGATGTGGTTTGTCCTCTTGGCTACCAGGATGGACTCTTGACTCATGTTGAGCCTGCTGTGGACCAGAAGCCCCAGATGCCTTTCTGCAGGGCTGCTGTCTGGTCACTCCTCTCCCAATTTATACTTTTGCCCAGCATTACTCCATTCCAGCTACGGAATTTGGCATTTGTTCTTGTTAAATTTTGTGCCACTGATGATTTTCCAATGCTCTTTCTAGATCCCTCTGTAAAGTCTCTTGTCCCTTGAAAGAGTCAACAACATTTCCTAATTTAGTATGATCAGCAAACTTGCTAATGTTGCATTGAACTGCATCCAGAGCATTGACAAATACATTGAACAGAATTTGGCCTTCAATTGAGCCCTGAGGAAAACCACTGGTGACTGGATGCCAACCAGATGTAGCCCCATTCACTGCAAATTGTTGAGCCCTGCCATTCAGCCACCCAGCAGACTGATGATCTACTCATCACACAGTTGGATAACTTGACCAGAAGGATACTAGGAGGCACACTATCAAAAGCCTTACTAAAATCCAGAAAAACTACATCCACTGCCTTCCCTTCATCCAGCAGGTGGATGAAGATTCCCAGACCTGTTTTTTGAGGATGTTTCTATGTGCATACTGAGACATTAGATGACCACTCCATTTGTCTTTTTTAGTCTGTGCAAAATAATTTTAGTGCTTATAATCTGCTCAATCTCACCCACCTTTTTTCTGCCAGGGTACAGCAAGGGCCAACAGCTCCATAAGGGATGGTGAGC
>NW_010333628.1:0-46997 GCF_000700745.2 Antrostomus carolinensis
AAAAAAAACCACAATGCAAGCCGGACACCAGCATGAATACAAAGAAGTCTTGTGCATACTTAGTGCACCAGAGAAATATGATTTCATCATGTGCCTTATGATATGTGTTTGTAAAGAAACAATATAAAAATTACACAGTTGTAGAAAAGCACCCCTTGGAAGTATTGTGTAAACGTTTTAGATACAAATGATCTCTTCTTAAAATCACAAATGAATGAAACGTCTTATATGTTCTCTACCCAAGATAAATTACTGCAATGATTAAACACAGCTCAGGAGCCGCTTTGTACATGGTGCTATTAAACTATCAATTACAGGCAAGTCAGCAGAGGTTGAAGGGGAAAGTAAGATCTAAATCTGGAAAAAGGATGAAAAATACCCAGGGAGTATCATCACAGTGATACAGGGAGAAAAGTGACAAAATCAAAAACAACAAGGGAAGTACAAGTTGCAAAGAGGAACTGCCTTTTTAAAGCATCTGCGTTTTAGCTCTAGCTGAATTTAATCTTGCAGTTCTAGTTTGACAGGACATGGTTTTCCAAGAACATTTGGAAAGTAAAATCTTGAGGAAAAATGTAGTTCTTGATCTGGGACTAAGCAAAACCTTTAATCAGGATGGGCATACACAGGGTGGTCAGCAGCACCTGCAGTTATGTGGGGTCTAGCATAACACAGCACTCAGGCACCTAAGTTTTTCTCTTTTATTTCACTTTCCTGGGCATCAGTATTATTTTTGTTTGGTTCGACTTTTCACATATATTGATATGCACACACACACACATTCATATATATTTATTTTTTTCTTGCACTCTTAGCTTAAAACATCTACTCTGTTGAAGAATATCACACAATTAATTTTGCCTAAGTGGAAGGGGTTGTCCCCACTCACTCCTGCCCTTATCTACCATTTTTAGTGTGCCAGGTCTAAAGTGATAGAGCAACTGCAGGTCAGAGTTTAAGAAATACGAAGACTTCTTTACTGAAAACATACACAAAGTACAAAACTTTTCTCTAGCTTTACAGATAAACATGAACTAAAATCCTAGATTGAAACACCTGTCAATTTTGAGAAAATTCAGGCCTCAGATTAAATTGACAGATCTACTTCAAGATTTTTTCAGGCAGGAAGAGATATTTTAGGCTGGAAGAGATATTGCTGCATAGTCTGTGGCTTTGGATTTACACAGCAGCTGAGCCAGAAGCTCTCAGGATTTATATTTAGGACTTTCCTAAATAGTACTTTAGGAGGCTGAGGTTTTTTTATTTTCTGACCATCAGGTATATCTGAAAAACTTATGCACTCTTCTCTCAGAATTGATCAAAATTTGCTGGTAACTGTAGATTTTTACCTTTTATATAGGCCAGTGATTGAAAAGGAAAATGGAATTTTTTGGCAAGTTTGTGGCAAAAGGAAAAATGCCATTTATCCAGTTTGGAATGCTTTTCACATTTCGTAAGAGCATAATTTAGATAAACTTTTCAATTCTTTACGGGAGGTATGTTATAAACAGATATTATAAAAAAGGAAAGAAAACCTACAAGACTGAATGTCTGGAAAAATACTTCCTAAATGTGAAATTCATTAAGCTGCGGTAAAATGTCCCAAGAGTAGCAGTGGTCAGCTGCTCAGCTCTTCGGTCAAATAAAAGTACTCTGGGCAAAGTATTGCAAAATGTACTTTAGGGGACAATTTTGTAGTAGCCAGGAAAATAGAGTAGGCGAATTAATAGGTCTTTTTAATCTCCATGTTCTATTACAGTGTAGTTGTTTGAAGCAAATCTGTATATTTAACCTCCAGCTTATGAGTCTGAGAAAGCCGTTACAAAATCTGTATAGCTATTAAAATGTATACAAAGGTATAATGGAATCTAAATTTAAATGCAAAGGAAACCAAAAAAGGGTTAGGTACAAAATGTGTCTGTGTGTAATGTTAAAGTCCTGGTCTTCTATGACTTGAATGCTAATTTCAAGAAGCTTTTGACATTTTGTTGGGGAACCATTTCCAGCAGCCATTTGGAAAGCTTTAATAACTAATAGCAAATTCTCACTGCAACCACCCTAAAACAACATCTTTTTAATGCCCTGCTGTCTTTTTAATTGGCACCTTTAGAGCTGTGAACTGAACAGAAGCAAATAGTTTAAATGTCACTCGGGTTTACATCTTTTTCAGGCCACCTAGGGTAACAAATTGACTGACGTCTGTGCAAATGAGGTGATTTGTTAGTGTGGGCATTACTGCCTTGATTGTGGTAAGGGCGAAAATGACCCTGAATTGCATAGGTGCTGGTGTGAGTAGGGTTTTGAGTTGGCTGCCTGTCTGGTGAACAGGTTATCTGTCCCTTTTACAACCATCCTATTTCATCAAAGCTCCTCCATTAGGTTCTGTTTGTAACTGATACTGTCAACTGGCTGTGCAGAGACTCCGCTGTGTTTTATAGTGCACAACAATAGCTGAGCTAGAGGTTATTGCCAGAGTACACCTGCAAAGCTCCTATGAACATGATGTGCTTGCTTACAGTAGATACTTTTTTCCAAAGAAATTTGCAAATGATATACTGAAGTGCTTCGAGGGCCCCTTGGCTGTAATGATTTATTCTCCACTTTCTGTAAGGGAGTGTGTGGCTTTGTGGGGCAAACATCTCATACAGACACCCAATCCTGGTGTCCATGTCTTGCATTGAGTCTCAATATTATCATGTTTTAATTTCACATTGACTGTGTTCAGGTTAAGGGAAAGAAGTGCCATACTGGCTGCAAACCATGCAGACAGAGCTGAGCTAGGCTCTCTCCTTCTGGTGAATGGACCAAAAACTCAGCAGCTCAGGTCGTGTTTTCTGCAATAACCCTCGCAATCAGTAAGTTTTACAGGTGTGAGTGACAGGTTCATTACCTTTCAGTTATAGGGTCCTGGAGGGCTTCTCTCAGTGATGTATGCAGAGGAAGAGGAATCACAACATACATATTCACAGAGGTTCAGACTCTTCAGGGTAAGAATAGCCAAATGCACCTTTTTGTGCTGATGTCAGCAATAGCTCTCCAATAACCCATCAATTTTTTACAATAATAAGACAAGGACAAGGTGAGTTACCTGATAACTCAGTCATAGGTGTCACATAGTTAATTAAAACAAAGGTCCCCAACTTTCCCGACATGCTAAATAGAAGGAAAACAACTGAACTTGCCCCTGCTATGCCTTGTTCTGACATGCTGAAATGTCATATATGCCTTGCTCAAACATGAAACTCATTGCAGTTATTCTTACAAGAAGTTTTACCCTATGAAATTTGGACCAATGGGGTATTAAGAAGGTATAAAACTTGCTCTCTTTTAGGTTCAGTTTTTTACAAAGGTCAATCTCTGTTTCATTTAAGTACATTTAATGGTATTCTGAGTGGCTCGGTGTCTCCCAGCATCTGCCATGGAAGTGCCAGCTGTGGCTCTTGCAGCATATCTTAGCTTTCCGTTCAGGATTTTGAAGCAGCTCAAGACTCAAGTCTATTCTTTTTGTCAAATGCCGTATTTTCTTCTTGCTTTCTCTTCCTCTGGTGTCTCTGGACAGTAATATAATTCTGATACCAACAGTCGTTCTAAATAATGTAGTTCCCACTCTGGGGAATGAAGACTTGACAAAGGGGGACATTGTGCATTGAAAACAGCAGGAAAAAGGAATGCAGCAGCTCCGTGATGCAAGAGCACCAGCCCTCAGTGAGCTGGTAAGCTACAGTGGAAATTCATTCATCTTTAGATTGCTTCTGTGCTTCAGTTGGCAAAAGATAATGGATTTTAGGTTATTCTTCAGACTCTAGGACATATCAGACTTGAGTACATTGTGATATATGTCCAAGATAAACTATGTATTTACCATAGTTCTTGGCAAAAAGACTCTTGCATAACGTTTGGGGCCCTTTTTGTTTTATAAAACATGCAAGGACAAAAAAAGGTAAACATTCCTTCAAATCTGAACTGCAAGTCTGGCTTCTTAATTTTTAAGTTTAATTCTGTGTCACGGAACTTCAGGAGCTCAGTTTGTGCTTACTCTCTGTCATACATTGGTGAGGAAAACTCATCTGTCCTTTCTTATGGTACCTAAAACAGACATTTGGTAACATTCTAATTCCCACTTTACTCTGAGGACTAGTCTTTTGTTTTCAGTTTCTCCCATTTTTACTCTTGACCTCTGACTTAAGGAGTCAGTAGTAGGACACATCACTTTTTATGCTGCAGTTTATTGTGTTAACCATTTTTGTGTATTCATTCTATGTACTTGTTCCCACAGAGACTGTGGTGGGTGTATCTATTTTTAGAAGTAAACAGTGACAAATATTTCCATCTGGAGGACAATAAAAAAGTTTCTTGAGTTGAACCTAAAGTTTGACTCACAAGGAAAAGACTTCTGCTATGCTTTGAACTTCTAAAGTGGAAAATTAGAAGACAATTTAAGATAGGACTGAAGAGGATTTTCAATGGCTGCTGTGTGTCAGACATCTAATTGTCAATGACTTTTCCCTGGGAAATTTTTAGGCCCCTGGCTGATTTTTAATGCCTTTGAAAATCTCTCCTTCCCTAGTCCAATGTAGTACATGTCGTGTGGAAACAATTTTGATTATTCCAGAGATGCTTTCCTTAGGATAGCCTAAATGCAGTTGTTTAAAAGGCACATGGCTCCAATGAGCACTCCCTGGCAGCACATTTCTGTAAAGCCTTAAAGGCAGGGATTGAATCCCCTATGAAAACTCACTTAAGACAAAACACTGCTGTTTGAAAAGCAAAATCAACAGGGTTATTACTTTAAGAAATCAATGGAACTTGGCACTACAGTGTGTCAGAGTAAGGTTAAGTGAGCTAAAGACTGCAGGCCCATTTAAATATGTAAATAGACTATCAATCACAAAGAATAACAGTCCTAAATAATAGGGTTATAAACCTTGCAATCTCATTGTACGGATTACAGTGTTGTCCTATTTTCATTATGCAGAACTGGAGATTTTCACTGGGGAATCAGTTCTCAGTAGAACAGTGGTATAAGCTCCTGGCAATTTAGGGAAAAAAAAATGACCGGGTGCTCAGAATAGGTTTGACACTCAAAATGAAGAGATAAATACAGTATCGCCAGTCCCAATTTTGTCAGGCTCATGGATCACTTCAGAATTTTAAGTTTTCAGAAGGTAATAAACATCCTCAATACTTTCCTTTGTTTTCAGAATTCTGTAACTTCTTCTTTCATGTTTTCAGGCTTGAAGGGTGAAGCTTCTTCTACAGTTGTGTGCAACCGCATAGCTTCTGTAGCTCAGTGCTTATAAAAACACCAACCTGCAGAGCCTCTGCGATAACATAATTATCTCATCAAAATGGTTCCTAATAGCTACATGAGGACTACAAACAGAGTAAGTTGCTTAACAAATTCCAGGGAGAAGACAGAACAATAAATTCCAGCTGTTAGGAGCTATTTTTAATAGAGGTGCCTTGATCTGATGTTTAATTCTGAAATATTGAACAGATTTTTTATAATTCATGTACAATACACAAATGCTCTTCCCCTGCATCCCATAATGATGCCACACTTCTGTAGGCAGTTATCCCTTCCATGTTGATGGGTGTCCAGTGGTCTGAGGAGGTGATTGGGCTCCTCCAAATGCTGGTGTACCTCTTTGTTCCTTCATATGTGGGGATGAATCACACAACCTGACAGTAAAGACCATATAAAATCAGACCTTAGCTACACTTCCTGTGATCATTGGATGGCAGAAAGCTTGTCTTAGGGCCTTTGTCTGCAGTAAAGAATTATAAATATGTGTAGATAATCCCTAATACATGTGTTTTGTTGGTTTTTTTTAATCCAAATAAGGGAATTTTCGCTCATTCTTGGTTAGCTTTCTCTGCTGTTTAACCAGTCTTAGACTGGTATTAAAGAAACTTGCTAACTCTAAACTGCTTTGCTAAAAGCAGTTGATTTTGCTGGTCCTATTCTGAGCAGCACTGGAGAAGCCCTGCTTGTTCTGGAAGACATGCTAACAGACCTGGGATGTTGCTGGCTTAGTTAAAGCAGGTCTTAAACTTTCCATGTAGGTTTCTGAACTTCTTCTTTTGGTCTTCCTCTGTGTGCCAAATCTGCACTTCATCTATATGGTCCTTAAATTATCATGTGGGAAATGGGATGCAAACCTCCTCCCCAGTGCAAAGTGAGCAGGAAAGTTTTCTTTCTGAGGGTGGATATGTCACTCCTACTACTGAATGTATGTGTGAATTTTCAAAAAGCATGACATTCTTTCTGGATAACTCTTGACAGGACCATATGCATAAATATGTGCTGTCTAAGGTAAGAAATACAAAATTATGTCTTTGTCTTTTCTGAAATTTACACAGAAAATGTGATAAAAGTGCACTTAAGTCTCAGCTCAATAACAGCACAAAAGCTGCAACTGTTTCACAGATTTAAAATTCTTGTAAGTGAAGGATTTTTTTGAAAATTACAAAGCTGCCCAAAATGCCAACCTATAAGACACTGGCTTATCTAAACATTTTATTCTAAGCTATTCAAATTGATTGACTTATATGTTGGGTAATCTTCTTGGTCATGGCTTTCGTGGAAGCTGTATAGGTAGCCTGTCCAGTAATATTTTTGGAGATATTTTACATTTTTTCTCCTAGGTCAAAGCATATTGGGGAAAAAAAACCCAAACAAACAACAAACAAACCAAACCAAACCAAACCAAAAAAACCCCACAACAAAATCAAAACACTTACTGAAAAGTATGGAATTTCAAAGCATAGGAAATACAGTCCGGTAGAGACATTAAGGGCAGTAAGGGCAGCTTCTGTTTAAGCTAATTTGACTTTCCTCTCTCTGTTGTACATCGTGCCTAATCCTGAGAAAACCTGGCCTTTCATCCTCTCCTGCTCCTGTCAAAATTAATGGAAATTATCCTGTTGTATTTATGAGTGATTGTAAGCTTCAACTGTATTGCTCCAAACTAATTTAACTGACACCGAAGACACTGTTGATCCCTGGTAGCCCAGAAGAGTTATATTGCTGTGCCCTTTTTATCTGCTTTATATCTTGGACTACATCCCATTTGTCTTCCCACATTTGGGGTACCTAGTAGTCTAGGATGAGCTATTTTTAGACTTGAACCTTGGGGGAAGGAGGAGGTTATATCTTTGACTGCTGACCCAACCCCATGGTCACTGTGTTGTTTCTGAACTGAATCCCAAGTGGGAAGAAGCAAAAAAAACTTGGATGCTGCTACAGTCTCATGGGAACTCGGTTCTCATGTAGTTTCAGCACCTGGAAGAGGTAATTTTCCGAGCTCCATATCTTGAAGGTTCCTGACACTCAAGACAATATTCATCTGTTAGTTTCATCTGCTTCTATGATAATACCAGTATTTGGGATCAAATCTCATGGGAGATGGTCAAGGGAATGAGGAAGTGAAAAAAAACCTGCTCTAGTTTATACTTAATCAGGATGCTAATGCCAGCTCTTCTACAGGGTTCTTTTAGTGTCCTCTCCATGACATGGATTATTCACAAGTAGACAGCAGCAGAACGCAACATAATTTTCATTCCCAATTTATTCAGTCAGCCACTGTTTTCCAACCTTTATTTTTAAAAGCCTCTACCACTCTCACTAATTAGGACTCCCTTCTTCCTCCAGTTGTTAGTGGGTACAAACATGGCCAATTTTAAATATGTCTAATTAGAGCACTGCCTGACCCTGTCTTCATACAACAGCTATTACCCTAAGGAAAAAAATTATGCCTTCAGTTGCACACACTCATCCTGTTTGCCAAAGATTTGACAGTCCATCCATCAGAAGGAAAATATAGCAATTATATGCACAGGTAACATATTTATTCCCTTTTTTAAACTTTAATTTATTTTGCATATATTAATATACAAGTGCATTTATTTACTTACTGTGGATTTGGTTTATGGTTTATTTTTTACTCCAGTGGTATTACTTTCTTTAAGACGCTCTCCTTTATATCTGTGCAGAAGCCTACAAGGAACCTTGAAGAAACCCACTCTCTTTAAATATGTTTCACATAATCATATGAACCCAAGCTACTTTGTAGTTGCAAATTAAACTCAGGATAACTGTGTTTATTGACTCTTAAAGCTTGATAATCTCTCCAGCATGATCATAGGCTGCAGGTTCTCTGCAGTAAAATTGTGCACCATCTCTTTTGGAAGCACAGACTAAGCTTCAAAGCCCACTTAGACTAAGAAAACAGAGATAAAGGACAGGGTTCCTGCAAGCATTGTGGTTAAACACCACTTTTCAGCTGAAAAAGGATGTATTTTGGAGGAAGGATCAGGAAGGAGAAAGGAAAGCATCAAGGCTCAGCTGTGGGTGGAGGTGGGGATGAAGGGCTTTCAGAATTTCTGGCCCGAGGAAAGGTGGACTGGAGACACAGCTGTTCACCACTAAGTTTAGAGGGTGGAGAGGGAAAGGAAAGGCTGGTTTGAGAGTGGTTTTGATCTCATGCACGAAACCTCCTTTTACCTCTTGTCTCAGCACCTTCTGCTACTGCTTTGCTTGTTATGGACTACTGATTGGTGAAATTTCTAATGCCTTCGAAGAGGAAGGGAATGAGAAAATCAGTGTTTGGAATTTGAAGTTCAAACAAGTCTGAAGTTGATTTCAAAATACTTTGCATAACGGTGAGAGAGGCTGCTGAAAATGAGGGGAAGCTGCCTATCAGTCAAATTAAATCCTATGTCCAGTGAAAGATAGAAAGGTGAATGCAAATGCCTCACACCAAAGAAGGTGACATGTAACTAACACTTCCCCGGCGTTTAATTACCGTGCTCATTTTTGTCTAGATTTTGTCCCAGCATTTTCCTAAGACTAACCCGCTTCTTATAGCACCAAATTCAGCTTCCTAGTCAGTATGTTATACTTTCTCTTCAGTGCTGGATCTGCAGATAATTTGAGGGTCACGGTCCCCAGTAGTGTAGGCTAAAGGCAATTGTACTTTAGCTGTGAAGGTATTGGTATATCTGATGAGGTAGCAGCTATTATACAAACACCTGCTTCCAGAGATATCTGCAAATGAAGCCAAGGGGAAATCTCCACAAGGTAATATGTGTCTGGAGATATTATGGTCCAGAGACTTGATGGATATCAAACCCCACCTGGGTACGCCCCCTCCCCAACCATAAAAGTTAGCTAAGTGTATAACGTACCCTTCAAAGTCAGAGCTGAGAAACCAATAGTTTGTGGAATAAGGTGGGAGGAAGGGGGATATATGGGGATGGTTACTGTGTAATCCTGCTCTCCCGTAAAGAAATAATCCTGGATTTCTAACCATTCCTTGTCCATTATGGTCTTTTCCAAACTAATACCATTACCAAGAATTTCATAGAAGTCTCACGGGCACTGTGAAAACTGTTAAAAATATAGGTCTTGTGGTCATCTACATGCCAGACAAAAAGTTTGCACTATCTGATAAGCATATAAAATTTATTTTGCAACTTCCACCATCTGACTGCTTTCAAGACTTATTAAAAAGTAAAATAAAGTCCATTCCTGTGCTTTCTGTTAGTGTGATCTACCAGTGCAAAGATGGCCTGGATTGTAGACAGGATTACTGCTGCCCAGATGTATGGGTTAGTGACAGACTAAATACAATGTGGAAAAAAAATATTCACGATCTCCAGATGAAGGTGAAGACAGCAGCTGCTCTCTGCTACATGCCTGCAGGAAAGAAATGGATTGGAATTGGCAAGTGAGGAAAGGTCATGGTCTGAACTGAGCTGGTCTGAGCATCTCAGCTCAATGGCTGGAAGAGCTTTCTTAAGATGGATTGCTGTAGGCCATAGCCTTTACCATCACTGTTACTTGTCAGGAAAAGTTACCTGCATCTTGACAGGGAGGGAAGAACAGGCAGGTAAACAGCAACAGCATTTAAATGCAAAAGGTATATTAACATAAGCTGTCAGATAGTGAAATACTGCTCTGTTGTTGCTGCTGACTGTAATCGCAGTTACCATGAATTTGTGCTCTAGTTTGTAAGTTAATGTATTAGTTATATTTCTGCCAACACAAGATCAGAGTTAATATTCCTTGTAACAAGCATATACTATAGTTTTATTTGCTCTTTATGTTTTACAGAAGTTTCAGTGATTTCAACCAAGTTGCATTTGATCTTTTTCCCACCATGACTTCAATAGGTGACCCTAATCCTTCACAAATCAGTGTATAAGCATGTTAATATTTGCACATAACAGAAGCTCTGCTCAGGATTTTTGGTTAAGAAGACATTTTCTTATTAGGAAAGCAATAATGTAAGCTATTTTTTTCAAAGAAACTACCTCTGAACAGGAGTTATTTATAGAATACCAATAACAATTTGGCTAGTAATTAGTTTTCATTTGCTTGCAGATAAAGCAGCCCACAAGAAATTGCCTGAACCTTTGTCCTAGTCTAAAGTTCAAAGAAAAATCTAGGTAAATTTTTATTCCTTTTTTCAGTTTCTACTCATTCTAGACTTCAAGTTAGGTTTGCATTTCATGTGCTCTATAAAACCCATTAAATGGAATCCATGAAAAGTCTCCAATCCTGGGCAAGGGAACACAGCAATTGCGGTGGGTTCCCACACCCACTGAGACCCCAGGAGTCCTTACACTTATTGTGACACAGACCAGCCATGGCAAAAAGTGCTTTGTTACATTTATTGATAGTACTACGCTTTCCTGTAATGTGGAAAAGTCCAGTGGAAAGTGTTTTCACCATATGCATGTGATGGTCTTCTTAATCAGAAATTCAGCTTAAGGATCAGGTTTTTCTGGTTTTAGTCAGGTCTTAGTTCTCACTGAACTGGTATCTTAAGATTTTTCATGCCACTTGGTGACTGCTTCTAAAGTGCCTTACCTTTCTCGTGTAATATATAAGCGAGTAGAAATAGGCATTTTATTTCATTGTCTAAGAAGATTTTGATCTGGGGTTGAAACTAGAAATACTGAAAACTTACTAGAGGGATTGCTTTTCTAAGGTTTTAAACCAAATTCCATGAATGTACAAAGGTTAAAAATTCTAGGGAATTATGTGTATTAGGCATGGACTCCACTTTGCCCAGCTTCTGTAGAAAAGTTAAATGCCTAGGCTGAACTAATTATGTGGCCTTCCTTGGCAGCTAATGCAAACAAGGACATCTTCATGTTAGAACAGAGGCCTTTGCCTATATGAGTCAGCTTTCATAGTATAAGATAAAATGCTATATGAAGGTTCTTATTTCTCTGAGCTGATATAGGTTAGATGATAACTCCCATTAGACATTTAACTCTTAGTCAAAAGGAATTAATTGTGATTAATCCAATCATGCATATTTGCATGTTCTAGGTTTTTTTTAAACTCAAGTAGTAAACAAGATGATTTGATATTAGTTCTTGATTAGCCAGACATGTTTTCTTTATCTGAGGATATAACTTTCCATTTCTAGTATATGAGTATGGAGGCTTTGAAGCAAAACAAAGGAGAGTGAAAAATTATTTCCTAGCTTTATGTTTTGTTTTCCTGGTTTGGTCATACTCATTACATATGGAATGAAAAAAAAAAAAAAAACAAACCCAAAAACTCTTGTCCTTTTTATGAGTTTAATAGCTAAATAATAAAAAATTAAAATCTATCAAAATCAGATTAAAAGTCTACCACTGTAATTAAACTAATTAAATTTAATAATGCAGTTCATCCAGACTAAGATAACTGAAGTCCAATCAGTGAATTGATGAACTGACAATAGTATGAAATTAAATCAACAATTATTCACCAGTGTTGGACAATAGTGAAGATTCACTTAATAAAAATCTACTACATATAAGTGACTCTTACAGATTATTAATTACAGAAACAAAAAGTAGTGTAACTTGTTTCCCTTACTCTCTACTATGCGGGAAGAAGGAGTTTCAAGGTTCTTGTTCAATAAGGGATTTACACAATTAACCCTTGTTCTTTGCTTTGATATGGCACAATGTTTAACTTTTTCAAGGGTTTCTGGTAGATTTCTTTTTCCTATGATTACTTTATTAAGCTAAAGAGATACTTGGAGTTTTGAAGTGCTGCTTGCCAAAAATAAGGAACTTCCGTATTTTCTGAACATGCAAGCACGTATATTTGCATCTCTACAGATGCCTAGAAGAATATCAGAATCTAGTTGAAGATGTCCCTTCAACTAGGGTAGCTGGACTAGGTGACCTTTAAAGGTCCCCTCCAACCCAAACTATTCTATGATTCTATGAACAAGCTTTTTAGACAGAGGTAATATTTTTATTAGGCAATATTGTATTGCTGGAAAAATGTAACAGACTTTCAGATGGACTAGTCCCTTTCCAAATCTGTGGTAGGAACAGGGAATTTAAAAACTAATGCCAAGAGTTTACCGAGATATTCTTTAGATCAGTACTATTCAAATGAGAGAGCAGTTGACGCTTATGGAGTTAGAAGGAGGGGAGAATGAGAAAGAGTAGAAAGGTAGTTACTGTCTGGGTTAAAGAGACATCCATAACTCAAGTTCTATAATTTTCTGTATTCTCAAACCATACTGTGTAATCATTAGTGGCTTTTTTCCCTGTACTCATAGTTTTTGTGTAATTTTATTCTCTCAGAATGTCTTTGAATGTTCACTTTAATAGAGACTACAAAGATATTCTTGCTTATTCTGGTCAGATAAAGGATTGTCTTTCATGGTAAACAGATTTTACAGGAACATAATTTAATAAAATTCCAAGTAAACTGCTAAGTATTTTCAAAAGAAAATTTGAAACTCATACGCACTAGTTCTGACCCAATCTATACCCTTCCCCCCCTATGTAATTTAAAAATACATAGGATACATTGAATACACGTGTTTTAGACAAAAAGAAAATTATAACTAATTCAAAGAGGAGTAAGACAGAACTCAATGAAATTTACTCAATGAATTACTCAATTTACTCAATGAAATTTAATGTATTTTATGAGTATCCATGAGTTACATTCCTTCTCAGTTGTTTGAACACTATGGTAAGGATACTACTAAACGCAAAAACACCCCCCACAAAACATTAAAGGGTAATGTCAATTTATTTATCATGTATTTTAAGATCAAAAATCTGTAAATAATATGCAAGAATCACGGGTCATCTTTCTTGTACAGTCTTTGTCAAGGTTACTTAGACTGTAGTATTGTTTGAAGCTTGCAAGTAAAAGTTTATTTATCTTCTAATGCCAATAAAATAATTATTCAGACTTACATTCAGTAGAATTTATTTCTTGATAACCTCCAAAAATTAGGTAAGGAATGAATTTCATTGACTACATTTTGTAAAGAAATAATTTTAATTTGCAGTTACACAGTGCTTGGTATCAAAAGATCTCAAAGCATGCGACTGTTAATTAAATTTCACGACCTGTCCCGGTAGAAGACATGCCTAATGTTGTCATTTAAATTTTTACTATATTCATTAAAATCTTGGCATCCTTTTTCACCATTGCCTTCCCATGGAAATTGCTGAGCTGAATTTGATGTGAATTTGGTTTTCCTTGGTTGTACCTCATTTAAGTGACTACATGACAGTCAATAAAGGTTGATAAAATTTTTAGGTGTGGTGGCCCTTGGAATGAAATCCCAAACTATATTTTAGGACTCAATAAAAACATCCTGAATATGGGACAACCTAAAAGAATTTTAGGAAATACTGAGGCGAAGAATGAGTCCTGAGATCTTGCTTCTTAAGCCCCTTGTTTAAAGATGCAGGACATATTCTCTTCACGTAGGATTCATAGTTCTAAGTTTGTCCTGAAAAACAGATCTGCATCTTCATTTGAAATATACTTTTATATGCAAGCACTGCAGAGGGAGATAATTCTTTCCTTCTTTCCACTGTTAGTTCTCTTGCAAGAGTAAGCATAATTTTGGATTTAAGTAACTAAAGTTTACCCACATCCCACTTACAGTATTGCTAGCTTTTTCTGGATCTGGCTCATTAAGACTAAATAAATGTAACAAATCAAATCTTCCACTTTTAGAAAATCATAGGAAAATATTTTTATTAGGAGGACAGCACAGCAGCACAACAAATTGCCCAGGGAGATTGCACAATTTTCATCCTTGGAGGTTTTCAGGAGTAGGCTAAACATAAGCCGTGACTGACCTGTTGGCACTTTGAGTGAGACATTGGACTAGGTGGTCTTATGATGTTCCTTACGACCAAAATGACTATGAGTCTCTGAAACCTTCCCGTTGTGGGTATCTGTTATGGGTAACCTGGCAGAAACCATCAATGCATTGTCAGTGTTTTAGCTGACTGTGATTGTATCATGTCAAACCAGCAACCTACCTGTGAACAGCCAGGTTGATTTGGGGAGATTATTATTGCTCTGATCCATTTGGCTTTACTTTGTATTCAGCTTCTTACTAGTTTTTGTCTGCTTCTTCTGGGCTCTACCTTCTTATTTATCTACAACTAGAGAGGCTAAGGTAGGAAATGGTGATTCATGGGCGAATTAATAACATAGTCATAAATACAAATCAGTCCTTGTGATGCTGTCTGCATTGAACAGCAGCATTTACAAAAAGGCCTGTTCTGGACTGCAAAAGCAAAATGGACCAGAGCACAGTTATGGGAATTAAAGCTCTGCTTCTTGGCACTGTGTGAAACCTCAAGACTTCTATGCAGTGATCAATGTTCAGTAGTTAATACTAGTCACAGCCTTCTAAGGACTTTTCCTTCTAAGTACTTCTAAGGACTTTTTCCTTCCAAGCATTTAAAAGGAAGCAAAATCATATACAATGCTTCCACTTTGACTGCTACTGAAAAACAAGTATCAGTATAAGATCCCTTTTGTCTATATTTTTGCAATTCACCGCCCATAGAAGGCTTCACTAGGCTTGCAAGAATTTTCATGTCTTCTGATGGTGATCAATCATTTGACTGCCATTCACAGTCTACCACCCTGCCTGAAAATTAAGAGTAGGAGGATGAAACCAGCATTTATTAATTTTATTTTTTGGACATTACAGGCATGGGTGCATCTGAAGATGATGCAACTAGTCAGTCACCAGCAGTTCAAAGTGATTTAAGGATGAATGGCAACTATATGCGTATACATATATATACATACACATAACACAAACATATTTTTAATATGATTAAAACCACTGGACAGGAAAATTTGGGTTCCATTGCTTTCTAACATTGATTTTTTAATTAAAATTTACTGCCTGGATAACCACATATTGGGATTAATCTCAGCTAACTACAGGCAACTAATTTCAAACTATTTTCCTTCTGCGATTAATGGGGAGAAAGTGAGCACCATAAAACAGTGTTTCATCTCTTTAGTGTCTATGATAGATGTACGGATACAGGAGATTAATCCTAACCAGAGCCTTTCCACTTCAGCTTAGTTGTCACTAATGTCGACATCTTGTTAAGTAATTCTTCCAGAAAATGAATACTCCAGGTTCCAAAAATTTTGAAGTCTAAAACCGGAGTAATGTCTTCTGGTTTTTTGTTTTGTTTTGTTTTGTTTTTTACTCTATGGTACCTTACACAATCTTAGTGGATTCTGTCTCTCTTCAGAAGACTTATACAAGCTTCCTTATCTCCAGGGATCTAGTGTGCATAGTTTTTTCTGTTTAATTTTACACCATAATGATTTTCTACCTAATATTTTTGGCTTGCTCTTAAAATCCCTTTTTGGGAATCCTCATTTGAATCCAGCTATCAAGTAAGAAGCTGAAGCTGATCTCTGTTGTCAGAAATCAATATATATTAACTGGGAAATTAAACATGAATAAGTTAAAAATCAATGCAAACATTAAGGAAAAACACATCTTGCTATGCACAAAAACAAGAAGTGAAAATAGAAGTTTTGCTCTGGTATATGTGCAGCTATCACTGAAATTCACTATATCTGTGTACATCTAAAGATAAAATCTGATCAGTTATGCCTTGTTACGTATATTGATCACCATATTCATAATTCTGTGTTGATGCATTTAATTTAGACTTCTTAACTGAATTAATGAGTAATTTTATTTATTTTTCTAAATAAAAATTCTAAAGAGATTAATTTAACACCATAGAAAAAGAAAATATGGCACTTGTCCTGCAATGTCAGCAGTAAATTTGGTAAAGTTCAGTGTTGTGAATTAGGCTTGAGTGAAATATCATGACTGGAAAAATGTATTTTCAGGACCTATTATTGACCATTACTCATGAGCTGAAAATACATATAATTTCAGCAGGTTTCAGTTAGTCAGGAAATATGCTTCATTTGTATAATAATACTAAATATTTCACAATCATTTTTATTTATATGTGGGCTTTATCAATACTTTTTGATTTATTTTCTTTATTAATTTTTTATATCCATATTTTCTTTGACTTTACTTACTGGGAAAGATACAATAAGCATGAACGAAATACTGTTATGGGAAATATGACTCATGGGAAAATTCATTTACCAACATAAACATAAAGAAACATAAAGAAACATAAGAAGAATTTGGCAAAGGTAAAGCAAAATTAGAGCAAAACTAAATTTTAACGATGCTATAAAAAATTTCCTGATTCATCCAAGACAAGCAGTCACTATGACTCAGGGAAAAATGCATCAGTCCTCTTATGTTTAGAACTTTACTCATTCCTTGGAATTAGCTTCCTTGTTTTGGAGAAAAGTCTTCACATTTGTCAAGGACAGCATTTATGCTAGAGATTACTGTTTTACTCCTGTGGAAATTGCTTCAGTGGTAAAATTACATGCCTTTGCAACATGTTCCATTCCCTCACACTCCCCAGTGACTTGATGCCTTTTAGCAGCTGTAATCTCAGTGCATTCCAGACAACTTTGAACATCCTTCATCCACTTTGTTTCTCTAGACAATTAAGTTACTATAACCCCTAAATATACTTCAGGAGCAAAACTGGACTTTCTCATTATTGCTGCTTCATTCTTCTGTGTGCCAGGGTGCTGCTATATACCAGAACAACCCAAGAAACTCTCTTTCTGTATTTTTCTGCTAAATAAAAGTCTCAAAGAGTGAATTTGAGCCCTACAGATTTGATCATCCACGTAAATTCCACTGCCTCTATTTTGGACTACTTCTTTTAGCTTATTCCAAGGTAAAAGCCTGGGAGGTTCAGTAGGCCATTCTTTTCAGGGACTGTTTCTATAAGGTAGTAGGAATGGGTCTGTACCAGATCTTCCAGTCTTCTAAGAGTGTCACAAAATACTTTGCACTCTCAAATCTCATGAGGAATACCTTCACCCAGTGAATACTGTATATACCCTCAATTTTAAGCAAAATCCCCCCACTGGTATGCACAGACTTCACATTATTTCAGATTATTTGAACTGAGGAAGAAAAAGAGAAACTAAGCTTTAACACAATTAATAATTCTGCTGTACAGCCACAGGAGGTCCAGAACAGATATCAAACCAAGTACTTTGTAGTATGAATGTGACAATTCTGTGTTGTCAGTGGAAAAATCTGAATATAGTCTCTCTCCCAATCAGCAAGAAAACAGGAAGGTGCTGCTTGGCTGACCTGATGGAGCTCAAATGCAAAAAGGAAGCTCAGGTGGAAGCTTTGTTGGGAGGTAGAGATGGGGATAAGCTATCAAGGAAGAAGTGTTTGTAGTGATTGTTGCAGTGACGTATGCCAGGCCTATATTGTCCTTTTTTAGCAACAATGAAGACTGAGAGAAAATAATTATTAGATATCTTTTTGCCCTCTCTTTCTCGTATGTTCAGTTTTGAGACTCCATTACATGTTCATGGACCTGGACCACAAGATGTATGAAAAGAGAGAGCTGAGTTTCTTCAGCCTGGAATAAAAACTAGGGAGGGGATCTGGTTGTTCTCTTCATCTACCTGAAGAGAATTATAGAAAAAATGGAGCCAGACTCTTCTCAGTGGTGCACACTGAAAAGACAACAACCAACAGCTTCAAGTCATAATAAAGGAAATTCTCACTAGGGGCAAGGGAAAAATATTTAGGATGTGACAAAGCCCACAGAGGCTGTGAAATCTCCTTCTCGAGAAGTGTTCATAACTGGTCTGGAAAAGAGTCTGAGCAGCCTAATCTGACTTTGAGGTTGGCCCTGCCTTGAACGTAAGTTTTGACTATATGTCTCTACAGATCCCTCCTAACTTAATCTTTTCTCATTCTGTCACCCAGCTCCAGATCAAAATATTGTTTCCTATAAGATAAGATAAGATAAGATAAGATAAGATAAGATAAGATAAGATAAGATAAGATAAGATAAGATAAGATAATAATATTTCCTATTATTCAAGATATTATTTCCTAGTATTTCATGTTATTATGAAGTTCAACAAGGCCAAATGCAAGGTCCTGCACCTGGGTCAGGTCAATCCCAAATATAAATACAGGCTGGGCGATGAGTGGATTGAGACCAGCTCTGAAGAGAAGGACTTGGGAGTGGTGGTGGGTGAGAAGCTCAACATGAGCCGGCAATGTGCACTTGCACAACTGCATCCTGGGCTGCATCAAAGGAAGTATGGCCAGCAGGTCTAGGGAGGTGATTCTCCCCCTCTACTCCACTCTCGTAAGGCCCCACCTGGAGTACTGAGCCCAGTTCTGGAACCCCCAACACAACAAAAACATGGACCTGTTAGAACAACTCCAGAGGAGGGTCATGAGGATGATCCAAGGGCTGGAGCACCTCTCTTATGAGGACAGGCTGAGAGAGTTGGGGCTGTTCAGCCTGGAGAAGAGAAGGCTCTGGTTAGATCTTATAGAGGCCTTCCAGTACCTGAAGGGGCTACAGAAAGGCTGGGGAGGGATTTTTTACAAAGGCAGGTAGTGATAGAACAAGGGGAAATGGCTTTAAACTGGAAGAGGGTAAATTTAGAGTAGATATTAGGAAGAAATTCTTTCCTGTGAGGGTGGTGAGACAATGAAACAGGTTGCCCAGAGAACCTGTGGCCACTTCTCCCTGGAAGTGTTCAAGGCTTTGAACCACCTGGTCTATTGGGATGAGTCTCTGCCATGGCAGGGGGCATGGAACTAGATGATCTTTAAGGTCCCTTCCAACCCAAACCATTATATGATTCTATGATTCCTATCCAACTTTACCTACTCCTATAAATGTGCTGTTAGTGACTTCCAGCTTGTGTTTGGGTGGTGTGAAAGAATTCATCAGTCTCAAAAGGAGCAAGGACACAAGCCAGACCAGGAGAGAAGAAAAGTAATACCTGAGTGCAAGAAACCTCAGACTTCTCCAGTGAATGGAAAACATGTGTGAAGCTTAAGCTGTGGATCCTATAATTGAAATGACTTTCTGTTTACTCAATGCATATGAAAATAGTGCATCTGGCTGGGCACTGAGTTACTGACACTTTATCAAAGAAACCCCACAACTTTAAGTTTTTGCTGGACAAAAAGTCAGTAGTGGCACAGGGACCTGAGAGCAAAGAGAAAACAATGGTATCATTTTCACTGCATAAAAAATGGACACACTGGTTTGGAAAAGAACAGGCAGGCAAGGCCTGGTGCATATAAAGATTGATGAGCATCAGTGGGAATGGAGAAATTGTGAAATGAGTCAGCAGCTGGAACTGGCCAGGTAAAGAGCCATGATGAGGATGGGCAACCAGAGAAGTAAAACCTAGTACAGGCTTGTCAAGGGAGGAGATTGGAATGAGCTTGTGGAAGAAGGTTGTGGAAGAATTGAAAATGAGAGAGACAAACTTCATGGGAAAAGCTCCAGTTCTCACTCACAGTGAGAAATGGAGCACAGATCTGGTGAATATACCAGTCCTCCACCATCAACAGAAGTGCATGAAACCTACTGGGAAGCATGTTTCTCATCCCTCTCTTACACTTTTTGATATAGGTTGTATTTAAATTAAGAGATAGATAGATAGATAGATAGATAGATAGATAGATAGATAGATAGATCCTGCAGCATGCTGGGAACCTGTTTTTCTATTTCTTGAGCTGATGAGAGCATACTGCATCTGAGTGCCTGATTTTCCTTTCTGTGGAGACCAAAGTGCAAGAACATGAGAATGAGAAACCAGTGCGTATCCAATGGGTGGCAAAAGTTTGGGGTAGGGATGCAGCTAGTGTGTTCAGCTGGGTGTGGGAGTATGAAAGCAATCTCGCAGTTCATGCTGGGTTGCAGAAACTACACCTCAGAGTACTACTAGCAGCCACTACAGTAGCTCAGGCATCTGAAGTCTGCAGGGGGAAGTTCTAAGTGTCATCCTTGCTGTGTCTGAGGGTTTCTGCAATGCAGTGTGATGGAACTGAGAGAAGTAACAGCAAAATAGCTCCTCTTTCTTTTATAAAAACTCACACTCTAAACTTAAACAAACCAGCTTACAGAGCTTTCTGCATTTGCAAATTCTTATTCTCAAGCCATACCTGTCTGTAATACAGTCAGGAAGGGAAGGCAGCCTATGGCAATATTAACGGTGATCCTTCCTTTCTTAGATGTTGAAATGTCTCATGGTATTTCTGAAAAGGTTGATAAGATTTTTATTTCTGTTACTGTGGGTGCTCCAGGCACAGGCAGGTATTGTAAAGTAACACTCCCTACTGCAGCATTTCCTGATTTATAGGGTCTGCCTCATCCCCTCCCACTTGAGATGCTCAAGGGTTTCATGGAAAAAACAAAGGACGGGATACTTACAGAGGAGGTGGTATGAGGTGTGCCATAGAAGGTCAGTGAGTGCTAACAAAGTTTGGGAAGAGGCTTATGAATACTCACAGGTATTTGGGTTAGAAGACATGAAGCAAACGAATCTATTTCTTTCATTGCCAGTGGCCAAACCTAGATAGTTCACAGGAAGTCACAAGTCCATATACAGAATAATAGAATAGTCATTGCACAGAGGAATGTCTCTTCTAACCTGAGATTGTATTTTATATTTGAAGCATGGAAATTTATGTCTCCTCATAAATTTTACACTATCCTAGCGCAACTCAGGGATTTTTTTTCTTTTTTAATTCATTCTACCTGCTACTAAAAAAATAAATCTTTTTGAACTCCTGATTTCAGTAATTTTTTGTAGCTGTTCTTCAGGTTAATTTGGTGCCACAGAAACACTATTGTGTTCTAAAACTTCTGCATTTGTCACTTTTTTATGTGAGTCTTTCTGCAATCTTTCTCATAATAGTAGAAAAAACATCAAGGAGGGAGACTTTCTGTGCAGATGCTTTTTAATTTTGGTTCTTGCACTCCCTAGTTCACAATGCATGGATGCAAAAGGATAAATTCTTCACAAAGACAAAACTATAACGAAATGTTTCTTGTTTTGGAATATGGTACGTGTCAGAGACTACCTTTGTTTTAGCAGTATTTCTTCCTTTTTTTTAAGTTGAATTTGTAAAAAAGACCTGAAACTGTAAAATCACTTCTTCAGTTTGTTCCCTAGCTTCCTGTGTCTGAATAAACATGACAATTAGCCTCAAATCCTCTTTTTCTATCTTTCATATGCTTGGGAAAAGAAAAAAATAAAAGAAATTTCTCTCCTCTCTCATCCACTTCTGTTTTCTTGAGTTCTAGTCCACAGGGTCTGATCAGAAAGAAATTGAGTTCTGTCATCTGCTTTTTAAAGATCTGAACCTGTTTAAACTAAATGTTCCCCAGACCTCATGCACAAAATATTCCACATTAGCAGAAAACTAACAGAGATCAGTGCCTGGCATCATAATGGTTCAGTTTATTGACAATGAAATTAACTCCAGTGGAGTTAATTTTAATTTCTTGTGTGCAGAGAAGCAAGCTTAAAAAAGGGAAAATAAGTAGGTAGAAAATTGTTGTGTGGCTTACTTGGTGAGAGATTTGTGTATGCATTTTTCAGGTTCAAATGGAATATTCTAATCAATGCCATTCTTTCATTCAGTAGCACATTTTGCACACATTATATAATTGCACAAAGTACCTATAAGTCATGAATGGTGTGCTTAGTAGTCAGGGATTTCTTTGTCCTATAAAGTGGAAAATATATAAATGAAACAAAGACTGAAAAATTTCTTCATCCATCTCTTTGGCTGTAGTTTATAGAGCCTTTACTATTCATGTGTATTTGCTCTGTGCTGTTGTTCTGCACGTTTACTTGTATGCAGATTTTTTAATACTAAGGTCCCTTCAAAGGTTCTTCTGGAACACTATCAAGGTTTCAGTTCTGAACTGCTTACAGAGGAAAAACTTGACTTCACTGAGAGATTTCCTTGAGGACAGTCATAGAATCATAGAACTGTTTGGTTGGAAAAGACCTTTGAGATCATTGAGTCCAGCTGTACCTGTCCATGACTAAACCACACCTCTGAGCATCTCTTCTACCTGTCTTTTAAATATCTCCAGCGATGGTGACTCAGCCACTTTCCTAGGTAGCCCGTTCCAGTGCCTTCTTGAGCTTTGACCATAATTTCAGGTTAGTATGTTCCTTGCTAGCTTCTGCTGAAGCTGTCTATAAAACTCACTTTATGTTACACTATATATATGTCAGAAACTGAAAGAGATAGCCTAAAATCTGAAAGAAGAAACTTTGATGCAAACATGAGATAAGAGCCGGTTAGACAAAGAGGATCTTTTCATTTTGATGTGTATAACCTGAGGAACCGTAAGAAAGTTGCAAACCCACATTTCCTTGTCCATATTTGCATGTTCAGTACATTCAGTACTGGCAATGAATTGAAAATAACAGATGTTCTAGAGACATGTCTAAAGAATACATACTTTATGGGAAACAAAATTAACCTTTTTAACCAGCTTTGAATTTCTCACTCTATAAATACAAGCTACCTTGTGCCACAAGACAGAGTAAAGAAGCAGCTAAAGCTCCTTTGCTATTCCATGTAAATCCACTGCCTTTATACATAGCTCCCTGCTGTTGGTGCAGAAATGAACGGTTTTGTTAAACAGATACAGGAAATACCAGCTGCAAAGCAAAAGACTCACCCAAAGTGGCTTTCCTTGTTACTAAAGTATATCCAAAACTAATTTTGTTTTGATGTATTTTGTTTACATTTTTATTTCTCAACTTATCTATCCTACTGGTAAACCTTTATCAAACTGAATTTCCCCTTGGGTCGAGTGGGCACAGGTAATGTCTGAAGACTGCAGGTCATCCAGCCAGAGGAGGTGTGTACACTGAAGCTTTTGTGTTGCAGAGGGACAAAAGCACTTTCCTTTCCTTCCCAGGGAAACAGCATACCATTGCCTCTCCTTGCCCAAAGAATAATTAAATGTTCTTTTACACCTTTTATTCTTATTTTTACATGAAATAAAAACCAGTCGAAGTTGCTTGACTGGCATCAACTTGAAGACAAGAGCATCTTGCTGGCTGTAAAAAAGCCTAGGGAGCACTGGTGGAAATCCCTCCACACCGCTGTGAGCCTTTCTGAGAAGCTCCCTGACTGCTTCTCTGTGTTAAGACTGGCAGTTAGTTTTACAATAAAGTCTAGCTTTAGTGGTAGTTTCTGTAAAGTGAAGCCACAGGACTCCTTTCAATGAGCTTCTGAGCAGCTTTTATGCATCTTTTCAGCTCTGTCATTGTCAATAGGAACTGACACCAGTAATGGCCAAACTTGCTGTCATTCAGACATTACCAGCTGTGTCCCAGGCACTCTTAATGGTTATTTAGGTGGCATTCAGTTCCAAAGATACCTATGGGTCATCTATCACTTTAAAATTGCACAGCTGTTATAATTGCACAGCTGACTCAGCAGGGACTGTAGCTGAGTCAGCTGTGCAATAGCTACAGCTGTAACTGTAATCTGCAAAGACAGTTAATGGGGACCAGTAAGGACTAAAAGAAATTGGCTGCTGGACTGTGATAGTTTCACTGGGCTAGCCCTTGGCTATCAGCCAACACAGCTGTTCACCCACTTCCCCCCCACCCCCAGGGGATAGGGGAGAGGGTTGGGGGCAAGGATAAGGAGGCTTGTAGGTTGAGATAAGAACAGTTTAATAATAGAAATAAAAGAAAACTTTAAAAACCCCCAAAACTAATATTAAAATAGTAGTGATAATGATAACAGTAATAAAATATACAATGATTGATAACCCAGTGCAACTGCTCACCACCCGCCGACTATGCCCAACCCATTCCCAGATAACGATCCCGGAGGAGTGACAAACCTGAACCAAAATCACAATCCCGGAAGAGGGAGAGCCAGCTCGAATCCCACCCCTCCTTTTCGGTCAGCCCTGGATAATACACTAAACATGACATGATATGATACGGAATATTTCATTGGAACATCCAAATGCCATTTTGGGGTTTTGCTATTCGCTGTGTTTCTCCCTCTCAGTTCTAATGCAGCTGTGAACCAGCCAAACACGATGGCCTTGAACTCCAGCAGCAACTAATAACATTAGTACTTTTATCAATGTTCTTCTCATAACAAGTCTTACACTGAAACCAAAACACAGCTATTCTAACTACTAAGAAGAAAAATAACTCTGTCCTAGTAAAACCAGGACGTGGACACTCAGTGGAAGAGCTTCTCTCTATGGGGCTGGACGCTGAGTTCTGGATGATCCCTGTTCTAGAGGTGAAAGAGGAGACTGAGGGGAGACCCAATTAATGTTTATAAATATGTTAAGGGCGAATGTCACGAGGATGGAACCAGGCTCTTCTCAATGATGTCCAATGACAGGACAAGGGGCAATGGGTGTGAGCTGGAACACAGGAGGTTCCGCTTAAACTTCAGAATAAACTTTACAGTGAGGGTGACAGAGCACTGGAACAGGCTGCCCAGGGAGGTTGTGGAGTTTCCTTCTCTGGAGACATTCAAAACCCGCTTGGACGCCTTTCTATGTGATCTCATTTAGGTGTTCCTGCTCTGGCAGGGAGATTGGACTAGATGATCTTTTGAGGTTCCTTCCAATCCATAACATTCTGTGATTCTGTGATATGCAACCAGAATAGACCAGGGCACTGGGATTGGGGTGGATCTTAGTTCCGGAAATACAGAATTGGATTCCAATAAAACATTGCCCATGATCCACCAGACTTGCTAAATTTCTTCCATTGAATCTTCTTCCTAAACTTTCTAATCCCTATGTATTTACATACAGGCAGCCATTGTAAGTCCTACTTCCTGCCAGTTGTGTTTAGAAAACTGCCATTAAACCATACAAATACAGTGTGCAAGTACTTAATGTAGGAATGAGTTTTGGGTATTGGATCCTATATGTAAAGATACTTGTCATGTAGCCCTAAAGAAATAGAGAAATTCAGATACTATTGCTTAGTATGTGGCTTCTGCTGACTACTTGTGTTTTGCAGATTATTTTTCTGAGGTATTTTCTCTGTAATAACAACAGCTTTTGGGTTTCTTGTTGATGACAGTCATCTAAAACACTTCTGCTATGATATCCAACTTAAAGGCAGGTAGATCCATGATGAGGCTTGCTCTGAAGTCTATTTCTCTTCCCAAATCTAGAGAGCTTGTACAGCAACAAGAAACCAACTGGAGCCCTTTCTCTTCAGTAGAAGAGAAATAGTGATGGGTAGAATTATGACAGAATCTGTATTATCTCTGAGCCCCTGAACAACTGAAGATATCAGTTAGGCTAATTAAGTGCTTACCCCTGAGACAGTCTATCATGTTTTTTTCCATTCCTGTGATGACTTCAGGTTGACTGTTGAGGTCAGAAAGCCTGAAGAGCTTTTTTTTAGCAGGACCTGTAGCAATAAGACAAGGGGGTAATGGTTTTAAACTAAAAGAGTGTAGATTTAGACTAGATGTAAGGAAGAAACTTTTTATTATGAGGTGAAACACTGGAACAGGTTGCCCACAGAGCTAGTAGATGCCCCAATTCCTGGAAACATTCAAGGTCAGGCTGGATGGGGCTCTGCACAACCTGATCTGGTTAAGGAAGTCCCTGCTCACTGCAGGGGAGTTGGAGTGGATGATCTTTAAAGGTCCCTTCCAACCCAAACTATTCTATGGTTCTGTGATTCTAAGAGATCGTACTGGAATGGTTGTCTGGCTCACTCTTCAGTGACTCTTTCAGGATGTCCAGAGGAGGGCCACAAGGATGATCAAAAGACTGGGGCACCTCTCCTATGAGGACAGGCTGAGGCAGTTGAGACTGTTTAGACTGGAGAAAATAAGGCTCCAGGGAGACCTTACAGTGGCCTTCCAGTGCCTGAAGGGGCCTAGAGGAAGGCTGAGGAGGGATTTTTTACAAGGGCAGGTAGTGATAGAACAAGGGGAAATGGGTTTAAACTGGAAGAGGGTAGGTTTAGGTTAAATATCAGGAAGAAATTCCTCACTGTGAGGGTGGTGAGACACTGGAACAGGTTGCCCAGAGAAGTTGTGGATGTCCCCTCCCTGAAAGTGTTCAAGGCCAGGTTGGATGAGGCTTTGAGCAATCTGGTCTAGTGGAAGGTGTCCCTGCTCATGGAAGGGGGGCTGGAACTAGATGAACTTTAAGGTCCCTTCCAACCTATACCATTCTATGATTCTATGGCTGAACAAAGGCTTGTCACATGGAAAATGAAAATTTCAATAGCTCTTATTATTAGAAAATGTGAGGATAAGATTAAACTTGAGACTGAAAAAAATGCCTATTAACTGACTGGGGCTGCACCACTTTAAATTTTCTCCATATTGCACATTGGAAAGTGCCCAAAGAGTTTAAGTACCTTTTTTTAGAGTGGCTATTGCAGGCAACATTTTAACACTATTTTCTTGTTCATTCTCCTAAGATATTAATGTGGAACTCACTCTTCCAGCTAGTTATAGCCCCCTGTCTTGCAGATTGTTCAGTACATTTTTTTTTCCTCTGTTAATATTGTATTGTCCGTCTTCGCTGAAATGTGAAAGAGACTTATCAGGAGAAACAATTATTGTAGCTTTCCCCTCCAACTTCAGAACATAATTATTATACTCTTGTATTATTTGGATGCTATGGAAACGCTTAATTGACTTTTAATTAATAACTAAGCTAGCTACAGATGGATATTCTTTAACTGGTATATATATCTTAGGTTTTACACACCACCACTAACCCACTTTAAACTGTGCTTGAGCATGCTAAGATTATGCAGAGTTATTCACAGAAAAGAAAGCTAAGAAGGGCAAAAGTTGCAGTCAGATGCTTCCTGGGAACTTATCAAACAGAAACAAAATCTATTAAAAAAATACCAAGGTTATTCCTTTGCCCAGGTTAATCTGTTTTACTCTGACAGCTCAAAGCTTGAAGTTACAAACATAATTTTGGAACAGAGAACTGCCTTAAGCCATGAATTTGCAAAAGTGGAGTTGGAAGAGTAGGGAAGGTAAGCAGGCTGGGCTTAGCTTTAGATGTGTGGTTTTAGACTACCTTCCTCACCTTCAGTTTCTCATTTAAAAATGTATTTGTAGCCATGGAATTTTTGCATGAAAGGACATTACTTCAAAGCTTTGCATAATTTGTGTTCCTCTCCCTCTGATCTTTGTGCTGGCTGCTTACAAAGAAAACTATAATAAATATCCCTGGACTAATCGGGAAAAGCCAAGAATGCCAATGCTGACTTTTGACATTTATGGTATCTCTTAAATGTCATTCTTATATACAATGTTCTCAAATAATTTCGAGCATTTCCGTATAGAGCACCCACAAAACTGCACCCATAAAGCCATTGTTGAAATGCTTAGTATGCAAACAAGATGTCAACCTCTGTTCAAGATGCTAAATCCAACCTTCCAGAGAAACTCATCTGCATAAACCTGTTTCCTCATTCCTTTTTTTCTTCAGAAGCCCTCAAATATGGATAAGGTATGGGTTTTCATGTTTTAGCCATGTGATAAACACTGAACCTGTTATGTTATGGGTTTGGGTTGAAGTACGCAACCAGCTTGATACAAAGAGCTTAGTCAGCTTGATGTAAAGAGCCTGTTTATGGTTAATGGCAATGAAAAGTTTGTGCAACAATAACGTGGAGTTACACAACTTCATGCTATTTGTTTTTAAGATGCAAAATTCAATGCTTCTGAATACTGTTTGTCACAGGCAAAGGCTCTCCATTTGAACAGTTACTCACCAAACCAATCTGAATTTTCAAGAGACACTCATGAGAGCTCTACTCTCGTTAAAAGGATTCAGTGGATGACTAGCCACTCTTTGTGTTTGTGAACCTCTCCCTCTAAGCTGCGCAATGGCCTTACTCAGCAGCACAATATAGGACCAAGAACTCTACTCCACACACTCTATCCTCTTTTCCTTATCCATACAGCTACTTTATTACCTTAAACTCCTCTGCAATTTCAGTAGGGATTATTCACTTCTGTAGCTTTATAAAAAAATGAGGCTGTATTTATTTATATATACACACACACACACACGTACATACACATATATAAATACGTAAATACATTAGTGTAGCCCAGTATCTCAAATGAGTTTTGGTTTATAATACTCTTAGGAACGTAAAAGAATTTGGGCAGTAATTGTAGAGTCCAATGTGATATATATAAAACAGACCTGAGGATTTGATCATGCCTTGGAAAGTCTTTCTGCTGACTTCAGAGGTGTCTTTTGAACCTTAATGGAAAGAAGACTCAGATGCATTACCTTTTATGAAATGATCAGAGTTTCTTTGATGGTAACACTTTAGAAATGTTTGTTATTATCAAAGAGTCTGAATAGGCAGCCTATGTTCATTATTTTCTACACTGTTTCAATTGTTTGTATTAGATAGGTCATTTTAATTTGCCAGTGAATGATTATTACTATAGCTTGACATGGGGTATAAATTTTGATTTCATGACATGGCAGTTTCACTAGAATTGCTCTCAATTTAAACTAGTGAAACAGGAAATCAGAATGAGCCAAAAGTTTTTATGAATCAAAAAGACTTTCTTTGATTTTGATGGGACAAGCTTATATATTCATAGGCAGAATTGACTGTGCAGCAATCATCTGGCATTTTGCAGCTCTCACACTACCTGAATACAGAAAATGAGGAAGAAGTTTCTGCAACTCAAATAGGTCTCATTACTCAGTGATGTATGAATACTCTCATGTGCACAGTCTGCAGTGCCTAGGAGATATGGAAAATTAAGAATGGCATAAAATTAACACAGAGCTTGCTGTTCCTGTATCTCTAAGGATGTATTTTAATGATTAATTCTTCTGAGAATAGACTGTGTCAACTGATCAATGCAAATGAAAACTGTTGACTGGCTAATATCTGCAGTGATGATTTGAAAGTAAGTTATGGATATAAAGTCTTAAGCATCAGAAGTACAACTTGTATTCCATTAACACAGACCTTTTCATCCTCCTTTATCCTTCACTCAAAGGAATTTTAGTGTGCCTGTGGAAACTAGGAAACACAGTGCTGACAGGCATCCTCTGCAACCCAGGCTAAGTCAGTAAGGTTTGATGGGACATCAGCTCATGTTGAGTATGCCTTTATAACTTCTGTAAAATGTCTCATCCATTTTCTCTCATGTGAAAATATAATTTTCTCTACCTGTCTCAACATGACAGCCTGGAAGTGTCAAATTGGACTTAAAGCAGGAAAACATAAGGATTTTGGTATCCAAATCTCTTTCACTGGTATGTTGAGAAACACATAGCAAGTAATTCAGCTTTCCCACCTGAAAATATCTGCATGTTGTTTTCTGGTTGTACTGCACAGTGCTGTTTCAGGATTTTCTTCATCAGTAAAATTTCATATACAATGTCATCATTATGCATATTTACTTGAAATCCTTAAAAAATAAGCATAGTATTGGACCTTATTTTTAAAAAAACGTAAAACCCAACAAAATAAGGGTAAGTTCAGGCTTGACATCAGAGAGCTTTTCTTTAAAGAGTGGGTGCTCAAACACTGGAACACACCTCCTCAAGGGGTGGTCATTGCTCTATGCCTGTCAGTGTTTAAGAGCCCTTTGGACAATGCCCTTAATAACAAGCTTTAACTTTTAATCAGCTCTGAAGTGGTCAGGCAGCTGGACTACATAATTTATGTAGGTCCCTTCCAACTGAAATATTCTGTTCCACTCTATTCTATTCTAAAAATGTCACTGTTTTGGTTTAACACCAGCTGGCAACTAACCACTACACAGTCGCTTGCTCACTCCCCCCGGTGGGATGGAGGAGAGAATAGGAAGAGTAAGAGAAAACTCATAGGTTGAGATGAAGACAGTTTAATAGATAAAGCAAAAGTTGTGTATGCAAACAAAGCAAAGCAAGGAATTAATTCACTGCTTTCCATCAACAAGCAGGTGTTCAGACATCTCCAGGAAGCAGGGCTCTATCATGCGTAATGGTTACTTGGGAAGACAAACGCCATCACTCCAAAAGTCCTTCCCTTTCTTCTTCTTCCCCCAGCTTTATATGCTGAGCATGAGGTCATATGATATGGAATACACCTTTGGTCAGCTGGGGTCAGCTGTCCCAGCTGTATCCCCTCCCAGCTCCTTGTGCACCTCTAGCCTGCTTGCTGGTGGGGTGGTTTGAGAAGTAGAAAAGGCCTTGACTCTGTGTAAGCCCTGCTCAGCAATAACGAAGACATCCCTGTGTTATCAACACCTGTTTCAGAACAAGTCCAAAACACAGTCACTATGAACAAAGTTAACTCTATCCCAGCCAAAACCAGCACAGTCATGCAAGGTCAGCTACTGACCCTTTGCCCCCTGACTACTGATCTTAAGTTGATCTGAAAGCTCTTGGTGAATCCTCATTAGGAAATTTTCTTGATTAACATTGCATTATTGGTCAATACTGCTCTTATCCTTTATTAGCTTGTCTCTGTCAGCTACTGCTGCTCTAAATCTCCAGCTGCTCATTTCTCATTCCAGTGTTTTCTATTTTTCTTCTATGATCTTTATAGTCTTAAATTTCACTGATACATATTTTGCAATCTTCTTTTTCTTTCACCGTGTTTATTTCATAGACTATTACTTGCAAAAATTTTTGCATGACTGTATGGATAGAATCTCTTGGTTGAAGATTGCAGTAAGCCATACTAGTTCAGAAAGTCTTGTCAGATATCAACTTACATATATCCCATTTTCTTTGAAAAAGCTTCTCTGCTTTTAGGCCTTTAATAAAAAACTGCATTTTACGCTTAAGAGAATGAGTGAAAATTTAAAATTAACCGTAGAGACGATATAGAATTGAGAGCAGAAAATTTAAAAGGACTTTTGACTGACTATCTATTTAAAAGCAGAGTACAATATAGTGTTGTGTAGTGTGTATCTCACGAAAATGCTGAGAAATGGCATCTAGTTGTTAGCTTTGTTATACATGCTGAGATTCCTGCTAAACTGAGCCACCCTCTGAGAAGCAGAAATAATTGCCTTCTTTCTACAAGAATATTGTGCAACCATCATAGGTAGTTAGATGTCATCTATGATGGACTTCTCAGAAGAAATTGAAAGCTACTATCCTGAGCTCAATGATCTCATCAGCTGTATCCTGAAAGGTTGTTAGACTTTTATATTTGGATGCACATATAAGTTGGTATACAACTCCCTGGCCTCATGGGACATACAATACCAACACCAGCACTATACAGTCCTTTGTGAACTTGGTTGTGTTTTCTGACACCTGAACACCAGAAAGAGGTCTTAAATGCATCTAAGGTTTTTTCAAAGCTACCTTGCAATAGAAGATATGTTGGAATAACTTGTCATGTGTGATTATTACTGTTGAATGGGTCACTGCAGGACTTAACTCAAAGCTGCATCCAAAAGTCAATGCAAATATTGCCTAACAGCTGCAAAGCAAATGTTGAGGCTAGTTTTAGAAAAAAAAATACATGGCCAAAGAGCTGTTCTGAAGCTGACAGGTGCTGCATCTGCTTCTGAAACTCTTTTCAAGAATGATTAAATTAGGAAGAACAACAATTTGGTTTTATGTGATGTTCTTCTCTTGCCCTGATCAAATTCTTAGTTTAAGTGATACAAAAGATGTTTTGCTTAGCAGCTGTTAAAATAAGAAGCATAGATTGTGTTAGGTATGGTAGACTCAATCAGTTGCAAAGTGCCTCTTACCAAAGTTTGTTGTTGAGCTCAAATCAGGTCCCTTTGTATGAAAAGTCCATAGTTTTTTGTCAAGGCTTATGAACTGCACACATAGTCTGACAACAACCATACATGCACAGGAAAAGTGCATGGAAAAGCAATGGTTATAGGAAACTAGTCAAGACTACCTATCAAATACTGTCAAGACATATGTCAGTTCTTAGATTTATATGCACTGTATCTTTGTGTTGATGTGACTGGCAAGCAGGTGAATGATTTGAGGAGTCTGTTGCCTTTATGGACAAGCTAGGACAAATGGTGTTCCATGTCTTCATGTTAACCTGTAAAGATGGCTAGATATTTGATCCGAGCAGCAATCTCCCAACAACATGACTGCATTAACTTCTCTACCTGATTCGTGTTGATAAATGTTGTGTCTCTGGATTTTATAAGCTGTAAGTCATATCAAAGACTTCAAGGGAAAGGAGAACCTGACAGTACATGGCTTGGTTTTCTCTCAAATGTCCTGGGCTGAGTGGTGCTTTTGTAGAAAATAAAATTCTGGAATTTTAATATTGCACTGGATAAAGTGCAGAAAAACAAGCACCATTTTTACAGCTTGAAAACTCCTGGAAGTGTACTCAAAGTAATATCTAAAGATCTGAGCATTTTTTATTGATTTGATGATAACATTTGGTACAGTGACTAACCTGGATTTCATAGCATCATGATATAAGACTAGCCAAGAAAATTTTGTTCAGTCTTGAGATAGACAACTGGATGGTGGTATATATGGAACAGACCTTTCTAGGATAATAATAACCCAGCAGTAATTAAAATAAAAATTCAGTTCATTATCTGAAGATGTAGAAATTATTTTGGATTGTTTTCTGGTCTTAAAATCCAGTTTGAGAGCATTCAAGATCCTTTCTATATTTTCTTGTCCTTCATTAAAACTGTTTTGAGTCCACATTGGGTATTACACAACACTGACAAGGTTTTAAGAAGCTCCAGCTCAGCAGATAGTTTTGATTATTTCAGCAAGCCACATCAGGCACTCTAAGTAAAGCCTGTAAACCACACTCAGCATTGAAATTCTTTTTCACTGTCCTTATTTCAGTCACTTCCAGTAAGTAAAATCTGTACATCTGAGGAATTTTTTCAAGGAAGGCCTACTTAGAATATGTGCTTGGGAACCAATTGTGTAAGCTTCATACACATTAATGGATAGCACATTCCCAAATGTTCCCTCCAGCATAAATATTGGCAAGAGCTAACCAGTTTATTATATAAGAAAAGTTTCATTTGCATGTACATATTTGCATTACATTTACTTGTATCCTATTGCTCAGTATGTTAAGATCCTGCTGTAGTCATAACAGGGTAAAAGCTAGTTTTTGAGATGTCTTCAAGGTCTGTGGAAACTTCTCATATTGCCATTGGCTGTTACTTCATTGACTAAGTTGCCCATCAGCTTCAAAATAAACAAAACAAGTTCTCCTATTGCACAGAGAGGTTGTGGTCACTGAAAAATAATGTTTATATGAATATAGTAAAAAGGTTCATGCCAAAAATTTCCTTTACACTTCCTGACTTGGCTGCTTTCACAGTGTTGGATGTGTTATATTTATGATCTTACAGAACTAAAAAGTATATTAGAAGCTTTCCAGAATGTCTGAGTTCATAGTCTTCCTGATTCCAAGATTAAAAAAGTGGCTGAGCTATTGAGACCTGAGGATTCAAAATAATTCTGCACTGTTGTAAAAACAAGCAGCTGATGGAATCAAGGGGTTGCATATTAATTTAATTTTCTCTATAAAACTTTTCTTAGATTTTATTATTACAAAGATATAAACTCAAGTGCCAAATGTAGTCTCAAATACTCAAGAGACATATTTGTTTCTTCAAAGAGTTCCCTCAGGATATGTAGGCTTAAGTCATGCTTTTTAAATACCAGGGTGTTTGAGACTATTAAGAGAGGACCATACAAATCATTTAGCCTGACTTGCATTTCCCAGGCTACTTAATGCAGGAGCTCCTGTGTTAACCCATTTTTGTCGTCATTGTAAATATTTTGGCACCAAGGATAGTGGTATTGAGGAAGAGGTAAGTTACTCAGTCAAAAGTGTCTGTGGTGATCACATTTTCCAAAAATATTTGCAGCTCTGCCCAAAATATGTACTGATGATGGTCCTTCTATTTTGCAATGCTCCAGCATACTCTTGCATGTATTTATAACATTGTTATACACAGAATCCTCTGCCTTCTTTTATCTGAATAGTCATTGCTATCTATTAAAAGGCAGAAGATCAAAGCTTCTTCTTCTTAGACAACTGAGTTCCTTCTTGCGAGGCTTTGATTCATTGTAGGAGAGCTGTCAGGGCTTTTCTACATCATTCATCAGAAGCACAGGATGGATTCATCTTACCTAGCTGTAGCCATTCCTATTATTAACAGCTATAACTGAGTTGGTCTGTATAGTGCGTTCATAATGACTGGAAGGAACTAGTAATCTGTGGTGTGCATCAGCTGGACCATCCTAAACATCTACTCAGGATAAAATGTATCACAGAAACACTAGAGATGCTAATTCCTTCACTGATTATGAGAAGAGTCTAATGCCATTACATATCTGAATTCAAGATATTGGCATTTACTTATTAGTGCCTCAGTGTATATTTTCAGCAGAGAATTTGTTCTATTGCTTAGGGTAGAGCAAAGCAGTACTCAGTATGAACATCTCCAGCAAACACACAAGCCTCCTACACAGCATATAACACCGGTCTTTCAGAGTGATAGTTGACATCTGTGAGGCTTAGTCTGGAAGAGTGGTTAAGGAAAAGATGCAAATGTCCATTTTAAAAGATGTAAATGTCATTTTTAGCTATATGTATGAGAAAATGGTCAGCTAGCTATACTTTTTGCTTGGCTTTGGATATTCTTCAGTAACCCAAAATAAGGATAACCATATTTTTCAGAGTGCTATGAGTTTCAATTATCTACTCTAAAATATCTAATTATTCTTTAGGCAAAAGCAGCATGACGTTTTGAAATATGCAAAGCACCTAAAGTTCCTTTACAATTCAATGGGACCTGTTAGGCATAGTCTCTAATAGCCAGGCAAAGGAGAGGTTTAAGAACTAATTTTAGGCACTGAATGCAGAGTCTGGACCACAACAATCTGTAGTGTTTCTAAACTGATATAGCTATCTGGGATGAGAGATGTTAAGTGGCCACAATCAGAACTGATGCAGAAATCCAGGGCTTTCAGAGAGACTTGGGCAGCTTACAGGCCTTTAGACAATGGAAACTGTTATTCAGCTATTTCAGCATATATATGTCTAAAAGCAGAACTAAGAATCCATAAAAGCTGTAGCCATAAAACTACAAAGTATACAGTGCACATAGTGTCCTACAGTAACAAACTTTAAAAAAAAAAATCTAATAAATAGTAACATTAACCTGAAATTTGACAAAAATAATTTAAGATATTTCCTGGACTAGTACAAAACTTTAAAAAATGAAAATTATTTGCATCTGTCTTTGACATGCATCTTGCAGACCCTGTCTTGCACATAACCTAGAATAGAATCTTGCACAGGTCTGGAATACAGGTTTACTTAATAGGTTACAAGTATCTCAATCCATCCCTCATAAGCATTGCTATAATAAAGACCGAATCATAAAGATGCATTTTATGGGCTTATATGAGAATTTTTTAATGCCACCTGACCAGTGTCCTATTCACGAGTACAACATGCTTTAATGTGCCCTCAGGGAGGTGTCTATTTATGGTTCATTAATAAGGGCTGTTTTGCAAAGAGCTTTCTGTTATATAATTGTAAAGAAGACTAAAAAATGACCTCCTAATTTCTGTGATGGGGTTGTTCAATGTGTTTTGATGGCATGAGAACAGATGAAAACATCTGCGCAGCCCTAGCTTCTTGCTTAATTAGGCAGCTCTTGTATATTTGCTTTTTCTTAAACCATGCAAACACATTTTAAAATTACATTATGTTATTTGTAGTCTGTTGGGTGTAGGGATGAAATGTCAATTACAGTAGGTAACTGTCTGTCTCTCTGCAGACATGGAGCATTTCTCCCTCTTTTGTCTGGCTGTGAGTGCGTGCCAGGTGTTGTCTGGGGACCTCAGGATGTAACTGTGCCTGACATACTATTGAGGGGAATAATATGCAGCAGGAACAGCAGCTGAGAGATTAAACTGCTTTCTTCTGACATCTGCATCACATCTGAGAAAAGAAGGAGGCATGACAGTCCTGAGGCTGGGCAGGAGCCTCCTCGGTAGGCTTAGCAAGCAGGGGTGTGTCTTACTGATCCTCACTGGCACGAAGCACATTCAGCAGCTGAAGCATCTGCTGAAGCTTTGCTCTGGACCACTGCTCAAAATAAGCAGGGCAGCCCTCCTGTCTCAGCTCTCTGTGTGACTTTGAGCAAGGTGCTGGTCTGTGAAATAGTAATGCCAATATGTAATTATCCAGTCTATAGTAGTTCTGTTTGTAACGGGCTTTGAGCTTCTGGAATAAAAGCTGCCTAGCAAACACAAAATATTACGATGATTCTAAAGCTGAATGGTATATCAAAACATGTCAGGGAAAGCACTCTACTGGAAACTGCATAGTGTCTCCAAATACACTGTGTTTTCCAGGAGTTTTTTATTGATTTAAAGTTCCTTCTATAGGTGTGAGGAACAACAGGGTGACCAGATCTTGTGTTATTTCTGATAGTAGGTGATGGAATTACCCATAAAGAAGAAAGTATCTCTTTTTCTTAGTTTTCCTCTGATCTCAGAGTGTAGTTCTTAGTAATGAAAAATCAACACGAATACTGCAATATTGAGTTTCCTTTTTCAAATATGCAAAACAAATACTTAATATTATATTATTTTCAGATTGTCTCATAACATGTACTACACCCCTCCATAGTAAAAATTACTAAATAACATTGCAAGCTGTGTTCTGAGTCATTACTGCACTAATAGAAAAGAAGGTATTTTTTCATGCTTTTTATTAAACCTTCATATATAAATTAATGTATAAGGGTTTAATGGATGATTAATAGATATTTCAATAAATAAAAAATTATTATAGACTTCATCAGGTCAATAGTTTGCCAGTTATCGTGGTACTTATCTACATGATGCACTTATAACCATGTGGTACACATACAGCTTAGACCTGTAGCATGCTCTTAACATCTATTAATAATTTTAAATCATTTATAAATGTAATATTTGAATGATGTGGGTTTTGGCATATGAAAAAGAGATATTTCAGGTTTCTTAAAAGGAAGGACCATTTAGTTCTTGGTTGTGTGTTCAGTTTGCTCAGCATCTAATTTGATTTGTAGCTTCTCTTGGTTTATGACAATGTGATCTTTCCCTGACAGTTTTACTTAGACAGTGCCAATACTTGCAGTTGCTTGTTCATGTGTGAATACTATTTGATAAGTCTCTATATTCCTGTGCTGTCATTCTACAGCAGTAAAATAAACCATCTTTTTCAGACATGGGTAGAATCATATCAGAGCTTTTATATTCATAGGAAGATAAAGTAAAATGCGGAAGGATATTATTGCTGTGATTTTGGAGCATTGTGAACTGAGCTGATGAGGAAGTAATTAAAGAAAGGAAAAAAAACAATCCCACTGAATCTATTTCATACAAATTACAGGAATCAGAAAAGCTTTTCATATGTAGAAGCCTGATTTAAAAGCTCTGAGGGGAGAGGGGCAAAAAGAGGCTTTCTTTGTGAGCAATACAAAAAAGCAATGCATTAGTCTGAACAGACATTAGCTCCTGGAGCCTGGAAACTATGATTCACCTCTGTTGTGTAGCAAGTATTTTGAGGAGTTAGATCCTCAGGTCCTTCCAGATTTGTTCACAGAATCTGAACAATAAAGAAGAATTCTATTATGATTGTGAAATCTTAAATGTTTACCACTTACATTTCCTTCAGGGATTAAAGGTCAGCACTGCACCTTTCCAGAATGAAACAGAAGTTAAAAGGTGGGACTGACACAGGTTTAAAAAGAAAATCTTATTCCCTGTATACCAGAAGTAAATAGAAAGGGATAGTGCCCCTTATTAAGGACTATATGTAATTCTTCCCTTCAACATGACTTTTAGGGACACACATATGATTTGTCATGAGTCAAAGTCGGGCAATTGCCTCTCAAAGTGAATATTGTCCAACCTGTTCTCAGGCTCAGACAGACTCACACCACCAGTGCTTACTGCTGCCAGGAATGTTGTATGTCTTATACATGGGTTTGCAGAGTCTTCCACAGACACAGGGAGGACTGATGCAGCACTGGTGGCTAGCACACAGGTATGATTTAACTCAGAAGACTGGGAGAGGCAGTAGGTGGGGATGGAAATGGCTTTCAGCATTTTTCAGTGTAGCTAAGCTACGTGTAGAAGTCCACTTCTCCTTAACAGCTTCCACAGGGAACTATCTGTTGCAAAGATATTGCAAGGTTTGCTGCTTCCAGGATAAAGGTAAAAGAAGCTGCAGTATAATGAGGAGTGAAAAATTTATCAGGTGCCTCTCCCCTTCCCTTCTTCCACCACAGATGATTGTCGGTTAAGGAGTGATGAAAAAGTCTTTGTGGGCACAGAAGCTTGTTAGCAGGGTCACCGATATGCTTTTCATTCATGCCAGTTTACCCCCACCCTCAATATTCCTGGATATGGCACAAGGGCTGTCTCCAAGGGGCTGCCTGGATACAGCCACCCAATGTTGGAAGTTCTGAGAGGTTTCTCTATGGGCACAAGCTAGTCCAGATCTGTTGGTCTCGCAGCCAAAGAAAGATATTGGGCACACTTAATTCACTGATACATATGCACACTCTGTGCTTACCTGGTACATTAATGAGTCAGGTCCCTCCATAACCTCTCAAAGTAGGGAGGATAGAGCAGACTAACTCTGGCTCTCCCAGATCCAGGTGACTTTGGTGATAAGGACTGTTATGCACACCTGTGTAACCGGGGCCCCCATACGCCCGTTCCTTCGCACTCTCAGTGGGGACTCTTGGTCCTGCCAGTCCCGCTGTTAAGACATGATTGTGTAAGAGTAAGGAAAGCAAAGGAGAGAACAAAGCTTCTGATCATGATCAAACCAACACAATCAATGAAAAGCCAACTAGAAAAATATTTTATGAAAGATGATATTGCGTGCATTAATTTTGTTAAAGGTGTAATAAGATACAAATTTTTGGAAAGCAGTGCAAAGCCCAGTGTGTGTATATGAGGCAATTCCAGTCAAGGGGCAAAATGCCACAATGTCGTGCAAATATAATCGTATAGCATTGAAATGACATAGCTGGGGAGTGCAGAAGTGAATGCAACTGTGACGTTGATGGGGCACAGCACAGCATTGCACCAAACTGGGAGGATGGAGGTGAACAACACTGCAGCTACTGCTGTCCCTTCCAGCGGAGCCTGAGTGTGGGTAGCACAGGCAGCCCACCATGGGAGGATCAGATTATTTTAGTTCACAGTTTCAGCAAGGCCTCAGTGCATGGACAGATCCCTAGGCATCTCCAGGTTCAAGATGTGTAAAAGCACAAAGATGTAAAGTAAATTGATGTCTGAAGGTGAACAGAACTAACTGTTCTTACAGTGACTAGAGAGAGGGTCTCAATACCACAGAAACTTATCACGGCTCAGAAACAGTAAAATGGTACCTTTACGTTCAGATTTTTTCTTGAATGATCAAATAGTAAAGTCTAAGACTCATCAAATAACAAAATCTAACACCCATTAACATCACAAATAGTCACTTATTTACAACCCTAGTCTAACAAGACATTTTCCTGCTTGTTTTAAAGTTTCCATTCTTCCTGTGATCTTAGGCAAAAAAAAACCAAACAAACAACTTGATAGGATAATGTTGTGAAATCAAGTCTATTTAATACAGGTTATCTTATACATGTTAAATAATGTTAATTACAAACTACCTATACTTTACAAGGTCATCTACAAGCATGATTTTCCATTGCAATTTGAGTATTTGGACTCCCACAGATCCCTGATCAGGGGATGATCTGGGAAACATCAAGATCAAGCCTGATGACAGTTCATTTAAAGGATGAAGTTCTTTCTATCTCTTACAGGGGTCCTAGGTAATTAACTTACATCTAAATTCACAGATATCTAAAAACAAGTGATGTGACTCCCAGCATATGTAAAATAAACCAGAGAGCCTCTTCCTACTGCAGATTTCATATAGCTAGAAAATTTCTTGCTACTTTTGCTGTAAGCAGGAAGAAAAGTAGGTAGCAGTTATTCCCTTCTGTCCTGCAACAAAGGCAGGAGAAAGTTTGTGGTAAAAGGGTTTACTTACATAGTCCACGCAGAAGGAACTGACTTGTAGTTTACCACTGCTGCCAGAGGTGGGCATTGAGGAAGGCCATAAAGTCTAACATACCATTGCTATTGTCATGGGTGTTACTGCAGCAACTTCAAAGAATATCTGCTGTACATCAGCACCCCACCTGGTACTATCACAGGCCAAAGGATAATCCTTCCAACAGAGTTCTAGCATCCAAAAGCAGAAAAAAATATTCTTTGTGCTAACACTTGCTGCTCCATGCTGATCTGAATTGTAATATGTGAGTGCATCTGAGACAAGCTAGTCTCTTCAACAATGTGAACACTAGCTGAATCTTAATTTTTAATTTGTCTTTGCTCACTGCTCTTCCAGCTCATGTGGCTGTCAGTGAGCTGCAAGGCCATTTCTGCATGCTGCTGCTGGACGAATCCATTCTCAGTCATCTTCATTTTCTTCCATATTGTTTGTTTGTCTTTTTAATGTCTCTTCCTGATCACTTCTCATGATGAGATGAGTTTCATTGTCTCCATTGAAACAGTTTCTCCAGCATCTAGAGGTTTCTGGCATCTGGAAATTGGCAAAAAAGGAGAGCTTTAAAAAACATCATGTAGTTCCCTCTTACATTATAAGGGATTGCCACCTCTGAGGGCTTTTTCTCAAATAACCAGTGCTGAGGGAATTTAACTGCATGTAATTAACTGAGTATGTTTTATAGAGCTAAAGCTGAGCACACAAAACAAGTGCATTAACAGTGGTTCTGCTTCCACAGAAATGAGCACATGTAGTGCTAGGAATTTTATTTTCCTAGGGAAATAATAGGTGTGTAGAAGGACATGAAATGCCAGTGTTGTAAAATATGCAGAAAAGCATTCTGAGTTCAGTTAAGGGGTAAGGTAACAGTAAACACACAGGTAAACAGAATAGTCTGTGCACACAGAATATATTGCTTCAAATTAATAGCACAGTGCAGACACAGCTGACAATGAGTACAGCCATGTATTTGTCTTTGTCATAACTGTGCATTGAATACTTAATTAACTCAAACAAAACAAGTTGGGGGCATAGAAAGCTTGTGTCTGAGTCACCAGCACAGGAATGGTGCTGTAGAGGAAGAGTAACACAGTAACAGTAACCAAGAGCTGTGATTAAATCAATTGTCCTGAGATGCAGCAGTTCTCAGAAACAAAATAATTTATTACTTTTGCGTAGTCTCTGGGTAAAGACAAAGAAATGTATGTAGTGCAGGAGTAAGTGAAGAAGCTTTGATGCAGCAAAACTATAGCCTTTTTCTGTAGTGTTAGTTAGAAAAAAAAGAATTATAAGCTCTCCCAAGTATTGAAATATACCAAAAGAAAAAAGGTCTGATTCCTCTACTTGCTTCCTTGTTCAGTTCTCATCATATTCATGTTTACTTTACAGATAAACAGAGATAAGGTCAAGACAGTCTGGTTGGGTCCTAGACAGTTCTGCTTTACCTCCATTTATGTAAGCAGAATCTGGACTTGGGATGGAAGCAAGGAAGAAACTGTCTGGGGAGGAATGATAAAACACAAAAAAACCCTTTTTGATTTTCCCAAGGTAGAAGCAGACTTCATCTGTGAAGAGCTGTGCTCTTGACATAGTGTGGCCAGCTGCTTTCGTCTGTGGATTAATCTAACTAGAGGTCAAGGGACAGAGATCAGGATTCAAAACGTTAATAGTAAAATAAATTAATTTTCTTCTTCTTCTTTCAGAAATGAACTGGAATACCTTCGAAAACCTGACTAGAATGGACAGGATCCTGTGTGGCACAAATTCAGTAAGCAAGTTTCAGCATGGGTGGTTGTGGGGCAATGAATCAAGCATGGTACAGGAACCAAGTGCCTTCCTGTTCAGAAATATTTGAAGTTTTGAAGTTTTGTTCTGAAAAAGGAAAATAAGCTGGGAAATGTAAGGAGCCTTCTCAGCCTAGATCTGGTAACTAGCAAAGAGTTGGGCAGGTATGAACAAACTGTGTTGGCAGTCAGCTAGGTGGGTGGAAGTCAGCTCAGCTCCAAGTGTCCAAAGCTTCTTGTTTCAGGTAATCTCAGTTTCCTTTGGAGTCACTACAGAGACAGAGAGGAAGAACCATTTAAAAGACCACAAATTGCTCTTCGGTTGCACTTACCTTTTTCCACTGACTGTAAAGGAGGTTAGACAACCAACCTGGACTGACTCAAGATGCATGAAATTAGTCAAGTCTTATCTTTAGTAACATAAAGCATGACAGAAGCTTGCCAGTCAAAGAGTTATTATCATTTGTCATCAAAATACAAGTATGAGTAGAACAGGTTTTTTAGAGTCGCCATATTGTTTGTAGAAATGACCCCACCCATATTTATACAGGGACAAATCCCAGGGTGAACCTGGCAGGTAAAAAGAAAGGTAGTAAGCACAATGTACTGGGAATGTTCAGTACTTAACCCTGACTAGTCTAAACTGATTATGTAGGAGATTTAACAAAACAAACAAACAAACAAACAAAAAAAACCCACACAAAACACCAAACCCCAAAAAACCTGAATTTGGGGTATATCTTGGAGCTAAACACACAGAACAATATTAGGCCAGGGTATGTGCTATGTCTGAAGATGAAATGTGGTATATTCATTCACTGAAGAGTAAAGTTCAATTTGGAAACTTTGAGAAGTCCATTAGCCTGACCCAGGCAGAACTGTTCATGCTTGCAGGCCACACGCCACTCAAACGCTTTGCAATTGCCTTCATGTTTGCACTCTTCTCATACCATGAGTTGCTAGGATTTCCTCAGGTGCACCCTTCAGTGAATGATCCTGCTTTGAATTGTGAAAGCTTTCTCAAGCCCTAAACAGGAGTGTTAATTTTAAATTGTGAGTTTCTGATACCTACTTTGTAAAACCCTTTAAGCAATATGGATGAAATATGCTCGCTAAGATCCAAGTATGATTTTCCTCACTGTTATTCTTTAATGCCCCAAGAGGTTTGCTGAATTGACTCTGTAGATTACTTTAGAATGTTTCTGACTTAATTTTCTTGTGTGCACATGTGAATATGCAGGTGGCAGATGTTGACTACAATATTTGTATGATCAAAACTATCAACCATTGCACATTATTTGGTTCATGAATGTATAAATCAGAAGCTGAGTGTTAAGCACTGGCTGCCATGATCTCAGACATGAGAAGAACAAGTGTAGCAAATATTTATTTAGGAGTACAACTTCTAATTGAATTAGGGACTGGAGAGAGGAAGAATGAAACAGCTATGGGGGTAAAAATAAAGCAAGTGTCTTATAAGTTTGCCCATTCTCCAGGGAATAGCTCTTTTTCAAAACTTAAAAGAGAATGCTTTGACTTACAAGCATATGGCATGCTCATTCAACTTAGAGGCATTAAATCACAAAAATTAAGTAAATATTCTGGCAACTTTCTTAAGTTTTCTGCTTTCTCTAGAAAGAGGTATCCTGAATTAGACTCAGTTCAGAGACAGGTTCTCACACTTTACCAAAGGCACAAAATGCAGCAATTATATTACCCAATCGATGGAGCTGCCATCACCTCCCTTGGGAGGCTTTTCACAGTCTGGTAGACCTCACTACAAGGAAAATCAGACTGAAATGTCAAGTTGAGATTCAGTCTACTTTTTTCTTCTTTTTTTTTTCTCTTCCTTCCCCTCCAAATTAATGCAAAATATTCTTACAATCATCAGCAATGAGGTATAGGCTGATGCACTTATGGCACTTACTTGTTTTTTCTTGATTTTTGAGCCTTTGTGTTGAATTATAATCATTTCTAGTGCATTTCCTTTGACAGAATCAATCAAGACTTTAGCTACTGCAATGACCAGCTATTACTGCCAGCCAGGAAAACCCTTTACCTTCAGTACAGCATGTGGACACCTCTGCGCAATGCAAGGAGACATATAGACATGTAAGGAGGGAATTTTCAGAGAAACAGTGAGTTAAACATGATATAATATCATGTAATATGAGAAGATACCTGCCATTTAAAAGTAGTGGATATCCAGCTGCAAGTGGCATTCCCAGTCAGTGCATCCTCTGGCTGCTGGAGCTTGATCCGGGTCAGCCTTTTACCACGAAGGACCACAAAGGCTATTGCCAGTGTGGTTCACAGATGTAGTCCGTGCCCTGCCTCCTTTCCCATCTCTGCTGAGTCATACTTGAATAATCCATGGCTTGCTCTCTGACTATGCTCCCATATTTCCCTTCAGAGAGAAGGAAAGCAGTGTACATCCCACCAATTGTTGCCTCGAGTCACTGAGCTCTTGGATTGAACTTAATCCAAGAGATTTACTAGTTTGTGTTTTGTGAGGACCGGAAAGGCACTGACAATGTTTAGCACCAAATGGGGTCAGTAGCAGGGCACTGAGCCTCTGATGTGTGCTCTAAGCAACTCAGCAGGGACACATCGGTGGTGGGTTGGAGCAATTGCATAAACATAAGCATCTAATGGGTGTTGCTGTCAGTTTAGGCTCTAGGCTACTCTAAAGTTAGGCTGTAGCTGGGCAGAGGGCTTGAGGATTGAAATGGTGCTTATATAGTTTATATAGTCCAATGTGTTTCCATAGAGCTGAAACCTATATCTGCCATAGGACAGGTTTCTGGTTTCCCAGAACTGAGGCAAACTTTTATAGAGCAGAAAGAAAAATATGTCATTTGAGGGAGAAGGGGGATACAAGACACTGAAATGACCTCATTTTTTATCAAAAGCACTGAAACACAATAGTCGAGTAGGACCTGCAAAGAACTGTGTTGGTGGTGTGAACATTGCATGACTGTACATGTTACAGTTTTATTCTTGAACCTGAGGTGGGTTCTGCAGCAAAGTAGCACTGTCTGTGGTCTGTGGTGACACCTGGTCACTGTGAAGCCAGTGGGAAAACTCCAATGACCACAGAGGACAAGCAGCCCTGACTGCGGAAACCAGCGAGTGGGATCAGGTCTGATGGCTGTCCTGTCTGCTACTGAATCTCTGGCAGTGCTGAGTCATAGGTACTTTGGAAGAATATGCTAAGTGTAAAATATTCAGTTCCTAGGGCAGTATCTTGTAGCCAAGACATTAAGTCATTGTTTTTCATCCTTAACCATGGTTTTAGATTCTTTGGATATGTTTATTTGATCGTATGAGATATTACATGGGTTCTTCAGACATGGAAAAGTCACATCCTCAGCTTAGGAAACAAAAACTTCCAATTTTCAGCCTCTTTTTCACTGGGATTCAGGTGATGCTTTGTGCTATCTTTGGAGGGGAATACATTTTTTCCATGGTCCAGACTACAGTCTTGTCATAAACCTTCTGAGGTAAACAACTTTTGCCTTCCAAACCCCAATGACTCATCACCAAAACTCACAGGATGCCCAGAGTGCTATGAATTTTGCTTCTTTCCATTTAGCATTTAGCCTGTGAGTTCAAATGGGAAATACAGAGGATGCGGAGCCCCAAACCAGCCTGGGATGGTTGCTGAAATGCATGTCAAGTGCACCAATGCACATCAGCCTGTGCCAGGTGTTGTACAGGTCCTGATGCAGGCTGGGAAGTAACATGTCCTTGGTCCTGGTCACTGCCTCCCTCCCAAGGGAATTTGGTGCATACTTGTGAAACGTCACTGAGGGGATGTCGCTGGCTGGGAAGGTGTGAGAACATGGCAATGGACACAGCTTTTCCCCTCATTCCATGCACTGAATATTTTCCTTTCTTATTTACAGCACTATAAATTGTTTCGTAGTTAGGTCTTTGTTCTGGGCGCAGCTCAGCCTTGAGCTGGGTTTGCTTGTTTGTTCCTGTTCCTGCTTCATTTCCTCTGCCTGCCTCCCAGCGTGACTAACACTGTCTGTGCTGTTTCCCTTGTCTCCACAGCTTCCCCTCCACGTTCTGCCACGGACGCCGGCTGCTCCTCCGTGTATCACCACGGAGCAACCCGCTCAGCACGCAGCAGCGTGGGAAAGTGTGCTAACAGCAACTGAAAGGTGATCACTTCATGGCAGAGATGCAACAGACCCTTACTTTTAGTTAAACAAGTTAAAGCTTTGCTAGGCTTTTTTTTTTTTTTTTTTTTTTTTTCCCTCTCACAGTTACATGAGCAAAGCAAGATATGTGTGTGAGGAAGAGAAAGAGATCTTGTTAATTGTGCTACCTGAGGTAATTTCTGATGGATTAATATGAGTCTGAGAGATGTAAAGTGGCAGCTGTTTAAATTTGATCATTCATATTCCTTTCAACCAGATACTTGTTTTCTCTCCTTCACTTTGTCTTATATTTTGCTAGTCTGGGCCACACTTTTTGCTCTACTGTTATTGATATGATACATCTTCTTAAATGACAGCTCACTTTATCATTTCAGGCCTGTTAAAACTCCTCGTAACCCGGCTCGGCACACAGACCTCCACCGCAGCACTCCAGACTCTGCAGCACCTTTGTTGCATCTGCAGTTGCTGGCAGTCCCTGACCTTGACTTCTGGTTCCTTGGGTTTTCACTACTTCTCAGAAAGCGCAGACTCTCCCCTTAGCACAGGATTGGCTTCCACGCACTAATGGTGTCCCCGCACCCCAAGCAAGCACCTTCTGAGCTGACTGGCTTGAGCAAAAAGGGTTGAATTATTCCCCTTGTTTACTACTGCTTGTGTTTCATGTCTTTTGCAGGCTGAAGTGAAAATGGACTCAAACTGAATCCCACTGCAGCCAGTGAGTGGATT